>NC_081367.1:78844401-79004401 GCF_030684315.1 Stegostoma tigrinum | reverse complement strand
GGCGCCCTATTATAGGAAAGATGTGGATGCTTTGGAGAGGGTTCAGAGGAGGTTTACCAGGATGCTGCCTGGACTGGAGGGCTTATCTTATGAAGAGAGGTTGACTGAGCTCGGTCTCTTTTCATTGGAGAAAAGGAGGAGGAGAGGGGACCTAATTGAGGTATACAAGATAATGAGAGGCATAGATAGAGTTGATAGCCAGAGACTATTTCCCAGGGCAGAAATGGCTAGCACGAGGGGTCATAGTTTTAAGCTGTTTGGAGGAAAGTATAGAGGGGATGTCAGAGGCAGGTTCTTTACGCAGAGAGTTGTGGGAGCATGGAATGCGTTGCCAGCAGCAGTTGTGGAAGCAAGGTCATTGGGGGCATTTAAGAGACTGCTGGACATGAGGATCAATGGTCGGCACAACATTGTGGGCTGAAGGGCCTGTTCTGTGCTGTACTGTTCTATGTTCTATGTTCTATGTAACAGAGGAGAAGGAACAGTGGATGAGAAATAAAGGGATAGAGACTGAGGATGGTTAACAGTGTGGCAGATGGTAAGCTGCAGATACAGAGGATGAGAAATAGAGGGGTAGAAACAGATAATGATAAAGAAAGGGGTAGAAAGAAGAGGAGGAGAATGAGAGGGGCAGAAACATAGCAAGAGACATAGGATGAGAAGTAGAGCAGCTTTGAATGTGAAACAGTCGATGAGATGCAGAGGTGCAGAATCAGAAGGGCAGAAAATGCAGATGAGAAACAGAGGAAAAGTGACAGAGAATTAGAAACGGAGGTGCAGAATCAGACGGTGAGAAATAAGGATCTGAAATAGCTTCTGTTTCTGCCCATCTCTCTCGGTCCCTCTGTTATCAATCTTTGTTTCTGCAGCTCTCTTTCTGCCTCTTTCTCACGTTATGTTTCTGCCCTTCTCATTCTCCTCCTCTTCCTTCTACTCCTCTCCTTCTCATGATCTGTTTCTGCCCCTTTATTTCTCATCCTCTGTTTCTGTAGCTCACTGTCTGCCACACTGTGAATCATCCTCAGTTTCTACCCCTTTCTTTCTTATCCACTGTTCCTGCTCCTCTCTTACACATTCTGTGTTTCTGACCCTGTGTTTTTCATCATCAGTTTCTGCCCCAATGATTCTCTTAGAACATAGAACATAGAACATAGAACAGTACAGCACAGAACAGGCCCTTCATCCCACAATGTTGTGCCAACAATTGATCCTCATGTATGCACCCTCAAATTTCTGTGACCATATGCATGTCCAGCAGTCTCTTAAATGACCCCAATGACCTTGCTTCCACAACTGCTGCTGGCAACGCATTCCATGCTCTCACAACTCTCTGTGTGAAGAACCTGCCTCTGACATCCCGTCTATACTTTCCACCAACCAGCTTAAAACTATGACCCCTCGTGTTAGCCATTTCTGCCCTGGGAAATAGTCTCTGGCTATCAACTCTATCTATGCCTCTCATTATCTTGTATACCTCAATTAGGTCCCCTCTCCTCCTCCTTTTCTTCAATGAAAAGAGACCAAGCTCAGTCAACCTCTCTTCATAAGATAAGCCCTCCAGTCCAGGCAGCATCCTAGTAAACCTCCTCTGAACCCTCTCCAAAGCATCCACATCTTTCCTATAATACTGCGACCAGAACCGGACGCAGTATTCCAAGTGCGGTCTAACCAAAGTTTTACAGAGCTGCAACAAGATCTCACGACTCTTAAACTCAATCCCCCTGTTAATGAAAGCTAAAACACCATATGCTTTCTTAACAACCCTGTCCACTTGGGTGGCCATTTTAAGGGATCTATGTATCTGCACACCAAGATCCCTCTGTTCCTCCACACTGCCAAGAATCCTATCCTTAATCCTGTACTCAGCTTTCAAATTCGACCTTCCAAAATGCATCACCTCACATTTATCCAGGTTGAACTCCATCTGCCACCTCTCAGCCCGTCTCTGCATCCTGTCAATGTCCCGCTGCAGCCTACAACAGCCCTCTATACTGTCAACGACACCTCCGACCTTTGTGTCGTCTGCAAACTTGCTGACCCATCCTTCAATCCCCTCATCCAAGTCATTAATAAAAATTACAAACAGTAGAGGCCCAAGGACAGAGCCCTGTGGAACACCACTCACCACTGACATCCAGGCAGAATATTTTCCTCCTACTACCACTCGCTGCCTTCTGTTGGCCAGCCAATTCTGTATCCAAGCAGCTAAGTTCCCCTGTATCCCATTCCTCCTGACCTTCTGAATGAGCCTACCATGGGGAACCTTATCAAATGCCTTACTGAAGTCCATATACACCACATCCACAGCTCGACCCTAATCAACTTTTCTAGTCACATCCTCAAAAAACTCGATAAGGTTTGTGAGGCATGACCTACCCCTCACAAAGCCGTGTTGACTGTATTTGATCAAGCCATGCTCTTCCAGATGGTCATAAATCCTATCCCTCAGAATCCTCTCTAACACCTTGCAGACGACAGACGTGAGACTTACTGGTCTGTAATTGCCGGGGATTTCCCTATTTCCTTTCTTGAAGAGAGGAATTACATTTGCCTCTCTCCAGTCCTCAGGTACGACTCCAGTGGAGAGCGAGGATGCAAAGATCTTCGCAAGTGGCGAAGCAATTTCATTTCTCGCTTCCCAAAGCAGCCGAGGACAAATCTGGTCCGGACCTGGCGACTTGTCAATCTTAATGTTTGACAAAATTTTCAGCACATCAGCTTCGTCTATCTCTATCCATTCCAGCATGCACACCTGCTCTTCAAAGGTTTCATTCACCACAAAGTTCGTTTCTTTCGTAAAGACAGAAGCAAAAAACTCATTTAGGGCTTCCCCTACCTCCTCAGACTCCACACACGAGTTCCCTATGCTATCCCTGATCGGCCCTACTCTTTCTTTGACCATTCTCTTATTCCTCACATAAGTGTAAAATGCCTTTGTGTTTTCACTGATTCCTTCTGCCAAGCTTTTCTCGTGCCCCCTCCTGGCTCTCCTCAGACCATTTTTGAACTTCTTCCTTGCCTGCGAGTAATCCTTTCTAGCTGAACTTGACCCTAGCTTCCTCCACCTCATTCTCTGTTTCTGCCGCTCTGTTATTACCAGTCTGTTTCTCCTACCTTGTTTCACTTCATCTGCTTCTCATCCTCTGTTTCTGCTCCTCTGTTTCTCATTCTCCTTTTCTGCCAATCTGTTTATTTCCCTCTGTTTCTGACTCTCTGGCTTTCATTCTGTTTTCTATTTTCTGTGTCTTATATTCTGTTTCAGACCCTCTCAATATGCACCTTTGTTTCTCATATTCAGTTTCTGTCCTTTCTTTCTCAAACTGTGTTTCTGCTCTTCTGTCCCACATTCTCTGTTTCTGTCTCTCTGTTTCTCATCCACTGTTCCTCTGTTTTTCATTCTGTGTATCTGCCACTCTCTTTCTTCCTCTCTGTTTCTCACACTGTGTTTCTGCCCCTCTCATTCTCCTCCTCTTCTTTTCTGCTCCTCTCTTTGTCAAGATCTGTTTCTGCCCCTTTATTTCTCGTTCTCTGTTTCTGCAGTTCACTGTCTGCCACACTGTTAATCATCTTTCATTTCTACCCCTTTGTTTCTTATCCACTGTTCCTGCTCCTCTCTTACATATTCTCTGTTTCTCCCCCTCTGTTACTCATCCTCTATTTCTGACACTCTCATACTGCCTTTGTGTTTCTGATCATTTGTTTCTGCTCCTCTGTTTCTAATTATCTGCTTCCACCCCTCTGTTTCTTGGCCTTTATTTCCCATCGTCTGCTTGTTCTGTGCTTGACATCTTCTGTTACTACCCCTGTGTATCTTATCCTCAGTATCTCATTCTAAGATTCTGCAACTCTGTTTCTGTAAAAAAAACCTCATCTTCTGTTTATTATGTGTTTCTCATACTCTGTTTCACGTCTTCTGTTTCTCATGTGCTGTTTCTCATCCTCAGTTTCTGCCCCTCTGTATCTGTCCATCTGATTCTGCGCCTCTGTTTCTCCTTCTGTTTCCCATACTTTATTTCTGCCGGAGATAACGGGAACTGCAGATGCTGGAGAATCCGAGATAACAAAGTGTGGAGCTGGATGAGCACAGCAGGCCCAGCAGCATCTCAGGAGCACAAAAGCTGACGTTTCAGGCCTAGACCCTTCATCAGAGACGGGGTTGGGGTGAGGGTTCTGGAATAAATAGGGAGAGAGGGGGAGGCGGACCGAAGATGGAGAGAAAAGAAGATAGGTGGAGAGGAGAGTATAGGTGGGGAGGTAGGGAGGGGCTAGGTCAGTCCAGGGAAGATGGACAGGTCAAGGAGGCGGGATGAGGTTAGTACGTTTGAAATGGAGGTTTGGCTTGAGGTGGGAGGAGGGGATGGAATTTTTGCAGGACCGTGGGTGGGAGGAGGTGTATTCTAGGTAGCTCTGGGAGTCTGTGGGCTTGAAATGGACATCAGTTTCTAGCTGGTTACCTGAGACGGAGACAGAGAGGGCCAGGAAGGTGAGGGATGTGCTGGAGATGGCCCACGTGAATTTGAGGAAGAAGAGGTTATGGAGGCGGGGACGAGCTGGGCTGGTTTTGGGATGCAGTGGGGGGGAGGGGTGAGCTGGGCTGGTTTGGGGATGCAGTGGGTGAAGGGGAGATTTTGAAGCTTGTGAAGTCCACATTGATACCATTGGGCTGCAGGGTCCCCAAGTGGAATATGAGTTGCTGTTCCTGCAACCTTCGGGTGACATCATTGTGGCACTGCAGGAGGCCCATGATGGACATGTCATCAAGAGAATGGGAGGGGGAGTGGAAATGGTTTGCGACTGGGAGGTGCAGTTGTTTATTGCGAACCGAGTGGAGGTGTTCTGCAAAGCAATCCCCAAGCCTCCACTTGGTTTCCCCAAAGTAGAGGAAGCCACACCGGGTACAGTGGATGCAGTATACCACATTGGCAGATGTGCAGGTGAACATCTGCTGAATATGGAAAGTCATCTTGGGGCCTGGGATGGGGGTGAGGGAGGAGGTGTGGAGGCAAGTGTAGCATTTCCTACGGTTGCAGGGGAAGCTGCCAGGTGTGGTGGGGTTGGAGGGCAGTGTGGAGCGAACAAGGGAGTCACGGAGAGAGTGGTCTCTCTGGAAAGCAGACAAGGGTAGGGATGGAAAAATGTCTTGGGTGGTGGGGTTAGATTGTAGATGGCGGAAGTGTCGGAGGATAATGCGTTGTATCCGGAGGTTGGTGGGGTGGTGTGTGAGAACGAGGCCATTTCAAGCCCACCAACTCCCACAGCTACCTAGAATACACCTCCTCCCACCCACGCTCCTGCAAAAATTTCCATCCCCTATTCCCAATTCCTCCGCCTCCGCCACATCTGCTCCCACAATGAGGCATTCCACTCCCGCACATCCCAGATGTCCAAGTTCTTCAAGGACCGCAACTTTCCCCCCTCCCCAGTGGTCGAGAATGCCCTTGACCGCGTCTCCCGCATTTCCCGCAACACATCCCTCACACCCCACCCCCGCCACAACCGCCCAAAGAGGATCCCCCTCGTTCTATCACCCCTCTCTGATGAAGGGTCTAGGTCTGCAACGTCAGCTTTTGTGCTCCTGAGATGCTGCTGGGCCTCCATGCTGACTTGTTCTAATCTGACCCTGCACTTCCAGGAATTTAGAAATCTCATCCTTGACAATGGATTCTAGACTTTTACCAGCTACTGAGGTTAGGCTAATCGACCTACAATTTTCCATCTTTTGCCTTGATCCTTTCTTAAACAAGAGGGTTACAACAGCAATTTTTCAATCATCTGGGACTTTCCCTGACTCCAGTGACTTTTGAAAGATCACAACCAAAGCCTCTGCAATTTCCTCAACCAACTCCCTTAGAACTCTAGGAAAAAGCTAATCGGGGCCAGGGGATTTATCCATTTTTAGACCTTTTAGCTTTTCTAGCACTTTCTCTTTTGTAATACCTACCGTACACAACTCTGCCCCCTGACACTCCCTAACTGTTGACATACTACTCATGTCTTCCACTGTAAAGATTGATGCAAAGTACTTATTAAGTTCTTCAGCTATTTCCTTATCTCCCATCACTAGCTTCCAGCATCAATTTGGAGCAGCCCAACATCTACTTTTGCATCTCGTTTGTTTCTTTTGTTTGTATTGAAAGAATCTTTTACTATCATTTCTAATATTACTAGTGAGCCTACCTTCACATTTGATCCTCTCCTTCCTTATGGCTCTCTTGGTTATCCTCTATTTGTTTTTGTAGCCTTCCCAATCTTCTGATTTCCCAGTGCTCTTGGCCACTTTATGGGCTGTCTCTTTTTCTTTGATATATTTCCTGACTTTCATTGTCAGCCATGGCTGTCTAATCCCACCCCGGATAATCCTTCTTTTCTTTGGGATGAACCTCTGTACTGTGTCCTCAATTACACCCAGAAACTCCTGCCATTGTTGCTCCACTGTCTTCCTGGCTAAGCTCTGCTTCCAGTATATTTTCGTCAATTCCTCTCTCATGCCCCTGTAATTACCTTTATTTAACTGTAACACCATTACATCCGATTTTGCCTTCTCTCTTTCAAACTGCAGACTGAGCTCTACCATATTATGATCGCTACCTCCTAAGTGTTCCCTTACTTTAAGGTCTTTTATAAAGTCTGGCTCATTACATAACACTAAGTCTAGAATAGCCTGCTCCCTTGTGGGCTCCATCACAAGCTGTTCCAAAAAGTCATCCTGCAATCATTGCATGAATTCCCTTTCTTTGGATCCACTGGCAACAGTATTCACCCAATCCACTTGCATATTGAAGTTCCCCATGATCACCGTGACATTGCCTTTCTGACATGCCCTATCTATTTCCCGCTGCATCTTGCACCCCTGGTCCTGATCACTGTTTGGAGATCTGTACATAACTCCCATTATGGTTTTTTTGCCTTTATGGTTCCTCAACTCCACTCACAGACTCCACATCCTCTGACCCTATGTAATTCAGTGCTGTAGATTTAATTTCATTCTTAACTAACAAGGCTACCCCAAACCCTCTCCCCACCTCCCTGTCTTTTCGATATGTCGTAAACCCTTGGATGTTTAACTGCCAGCCCTGAACTCCCTGCAACCACGTCTCTGTGATGCCTACCACATCATTATCATTCAAAAGGATTTGTGCTGTTAATTCATCTACCTTGTTGCGAACAGTATGAGCATTCAGATAAAGTGCCTTAATGATAACTTTCTTGTCATTATTAGAGAGATTGGAAATCCTAAAATGTCTTAAGTTATCCTTCCTTTTTTCTGTATTGCTAGTCTGCCTCAAGCATAAATCCACCTGTACACATGCTATCCTGTTGCTTATCTTTCCATTTAACTCCATACTCCCCATCTCTTTTACTTTCCCTTCCCCCCGACTCAGAGGTTTAAAGTCCTACTGACCACCCTATTTATCCTTTTCGCTAGAACACTGCTTCCAGATCGGTTCAGGTGGAGACTATCCCAATGGTACAGATCCCTCCCCCCACCCCCCCCCCCCCACCCAGTTCTAAAACTGATGCCAATGCCCCATGAAATGGAATCCCTCTTTCCCACACCAATCCCTTAGCCATATGTTTCCTTCTCTACCTTTCTTTTCCCTATGCCAATTGGCACATGGCTCAGGCAGTAATCCGGAGATTATGATCCTTGAGGACCCGTACTTCAATTTCTTCACTGGGATCTCATAATCCCTGAACAGGTCCTCTTGCCTATGTTGTTAGTCCCAACATGGACCGCAATGACTGGATCCTCCCCCTCCCACTCCAATATCCTTTCAAGCCAGTCAAAGATGTCCCGCACCCTGGCACTGGGCAGACAACGCACCATGCGGCACTCCCGATCCAGCTTGCATAGGATACTATCTGTCCCCCTAATAATAGAATCCCCTATAACAACTACCTGTCTTTTTGCTCCCCCCTCTTGAATGGCCTTCTGCACCATGGTGCCTTGTTCAGCTGGCTCATCCTGTCCACAGTCGTTTCCCTCATCCGTACAGAGAGCAAGAATCTCATACCTGTCAGTCAAGGTCAATGGCTGAGGCTACTGCACTCCTGAACTCAGAATCCCCCTACCTGCCTCACTTACAGTCACACCTTGTCCCTGAACACTTTTTGAATTTGAGTTACTTAATCTACCAGGTGTGACTGCCTCCTGAAACAAAGGACAAAGAACAAAGAACAAAGAAACCTACAGCACAGGAACAGGCCCTTCGACCCTCCAAGCCTGCGCCAATCAAGATCCTCTGTCTAACCTATCATCTATTTTCTAACGGTCTGTGTCCATTTGCTCCCTGCCCATCCATGTACCTGTCCAAATATATCTTAAAAGGCGCTAACATGTCTGCGTCTACCACCTCCACTGGCAACGCATTCCAGGCACCCACCACCCTCTGTGTAAAGAACTTTTCACGCATATATCCCTTAAACTTTCCTCCTCTCACTTTGAACTCATGATCCCTAGTAATTGAGTCCCCCACTCAGGGAAAAAGGTCCTTGCTATCTACCCTGTCTATACCCCTCATGATTTTGTCTACCTCAATCAGGTTTCCCCTCAATCTCCATCTTTCTCATGAAAACAATCCTAATCTATTCAATCTCTCTTCATAGCTAGCACCCTCCATAACAGGCAACATCCTGGTGAACCTCCTCTGCTCCCTTTCCAAACATTCACATCCTTTTGGTAATGTGGCGACCAGGACTGTACACAGTACTCCACATGTGGCCAAACCAAAGTCCTATACAACTGCAACATGACCTGCAAACTCTTGTACTCAATGCCCCGTCCAATGAAGGAAAGCATGCCATATGCCTTCTTGACCACCCTATTGACATGCGTTGTCACCTTCAGGGAACAATGGACCTGAACACCCAGATCTCTCTGTTCATCAATTTTCCCCAGGACTTTTCCATTTACTATATAGTTCACCCTTGAATTTGATCTTCCAAAATGCATCACCTCGCATTTGCCCAGATTGAACTCCATCTGCCATTTATCTGCCCAACTCTCCAGTCTATATATATTCTGCTGTAATCTCTGACAGTCCCTTTCACTATCTGCTACTCCACCAATCTTAGTGCCATCTGCAAACTTGCTGATCAGACCACCTACACCTTCCTCTAAATCATTTACATATACTACAAACAACAGTCGTCCCAGCACAGATCCCTGTGGAACACCACTGGTCACAGGTCTCCAATTTGAGAAACTCCCTTCTACTACTACACTCTGTCTCCTGTTGCCCAGCCAGTTCTTTTATCCATCTAGCTAGCACACCCTGGACCCCATGTGACTTCACTTTCTCCATCAGCCTGCCATGGAGAACCTTATCAAACACCTGACTGAAGTCCATGTATATGACATCTACAGCCTTTCCCTCATCAATCAACTTTGTTATGTCTTCAAAGAATTCTATTAAGTTAGTAAGACATGACCTTCCCTGTACAAAACCATGTTGCCTATCACTGATAAGCTCATTTTCTTCCAAATGGGAATAGATCCTATCCCTCAGTATCTTCTCCAGTAGCTTCCCTGCCACTGACATCAGGCTCACCGCTCGATAATTACCTGGATTACCCTTGCTGCCCTTAATAAACAAGGGGACAACATTAGCAAGTCTCCAATCGTCCGGGACCTCACCCGTGTCTAAGGATGCCGCAAAGATATCTGTTAAGGCCCCGGCTATTTCCTCTCTCGCTTCCCTCAACAACCTGGGATAGATCCCATCCAGACCTGGGGACTTGTCCACCTTCATGTCTTTTAGGATACCCAACACTTCCTCCTTCCTTATGTCAACTTGACCTAGAGTAAGCAAACATCTATCCCTAACCTCAACATCTGTCATGTCCCTCTCCTTGGTGAATACTGGTGCAAAGTACACGTTAAGAATGCCACCCATTTTCTCTGACTCAGCACATAACTTTCCCTCTTTGTCCTTAAGTGGGCCAATCCTTTCTCTAGTTACCCTCTTTCTCTTTATATATGAATAAAAGGCTTTGGGATTTTCCTTAACCATGTTTTCCAGCAATATCTCATGTCCTCTCTTCACCCTCTTCATGCCTCGTTTCAGATTTGCTCTACATTCCCGATATTCTAGCAAAGCTTCGTCTATCTTCAGTCGCCTAGACCTTATGTATGCTTCCTTTTTCCTCTTGGCGAGTCTCACATTTTCACCTGTCATCCATTGTTCCTTAATCTTGCCATTTCTATTCCTCATTTTCACAGGAACATGTCTCTCCTGCACGCTAATCAACATTGCCTTAAAAGCCTCCCACATATCGAATGTGGATTTACCTTCAAACAGTTTCTCCCAATCTACATTCCTCAGATCCTGCAAATCTTGGTATAGTCGGCCTTCCCCCAGTTTAGTACCCTTCCTTTAGGGCCACTCCCATCCTTGTCCATGAAACAAAGTGTCCAGGTAACTCTCGCCCTCCCAGACATGCCGCAGAGTTTGAAGCTCTGATTCCAGATCATTTACTCTGATCCAGAGTTCTTCCAACAACCAACACTTGCTGCAGATGTGGTCGCTGCCGTTCACAACGGGATCAGCCAGCTCCCACATCATACAGCTACAGCACATCACCTGTCCAGCCATTACTACTTATTTAGTTAACTTTTACAATTTATGTATTAAATGCTTTTGAGTACTTCTCTGCTGCACTCTTTTTCAATTAAAAATAAACTTTTAATCAATTCCACAATACACAAGAAATATAAATTGAAAAGCCTCACCTTAACAACACACGAGAGTCCTTCTCGGTTAGAGCTCCAGCTCTTTCTGCTGCTGGAACAGGAATGGAGGGCTCCGCCGGTCAAGGTAGGTCTTTTCTACCCTTTAAAGCAGAGACTCACCCACCTGTAGGCCTCTGATCGATGCTCCCACTCTTCTTGCTCCGAGTCTGTGGACTTTTAATTAGGTTAGAGGAGGAAGGAGGGAGGGAGACCCTACTGTGTAGGACCTGGGACTTCGAGGTAAGTACTTAAATAACAATCACTTCCCTTCCCAACTGCCTCTCTGCTCCGACTGTCCAGATCTTTTTGCACATGAACATTCTAAAGAACAAAGAAAATTACAGCACAGAAACAGGCCCTTCATGGGCTGCTTCAGTATCTGAGGACTCATGAATGGTGCTGAACATTGTGCAACCATCAGCCAATGTCTCCACTCCTGATCTTATGATAGAGGGAACGTCTTTGATGAAGCAGCTGAAGATGGTTGTGCCTAGGACACTACACTGAGGAATTCCTGCAGAGATGTCCTGGAGCTGAGATGACTGACCTCCAACATCGACCATCTTCCTATGTGCCAGGTATGACTCCCCGATACCCATTAACTCTAGTTTTGCTATGGCTCCTTGATGCCACACTTGATCAAATACACCAAACCTTCTCAAAATATATCAAGGAGATAGCTTCGGCCCTAATATATATTTTTAAAAGGCTTCTGGATCAAGCCGATATACAATTTTGCCCAGGCTTGTTTTCATTTTATCATTCTCCCCTGATAACTCCTCTGGTAATAATGCAAACACCACATTAGCTTTACCTAACCACTTTGATTGGTTCCATAATACCTGTTGTATCTTTTTAGCCACTTTCTCAAATGAATTGCTTCTAAGTCGTTCTTGTCATATTTAGGTACCATTTAGACACACTTGGATAGATCCTAACCAGGCTTAGGCTATGTTGGGTTTGCTCTTTATCACTGTTCTAATCACTATTCCCACCTTTCACCTGTACTTCTAACATTTTAAGTTGGTTTTCATTTTTCAATTCCAAGTTCTGAAATTCAAAAGTTTTTTCTTTATCTTTCTCTTGTGCTTTCAATCATCCCTCAAACTGTTTCACTTCTATTTTATTTTCAAACTGTTTTATTTGCAACTGAATTTTTTCCATTTCTAATTATCCTGATTATATTACTGGAAATTGTAAATGCTGAAGTTTTGCCGCAAATATCTCCCCTTTCCGAAAGGGACAGACAACATCAATTTAAGCTGGTCTGCAATTCTGAAAGCGTTGCCCTACTTGTGTTCTGTAAACCACCCTAAATTACTTCTTCCACATCCAGGAAAATTTTAGCCACAAATATAGCCATTATTACACAAGGCACACCCTAGTGAAACCAAACAAAAACAAAATCCAAAAAGACAACACCAATATTTACAGTTCAACTTCTTTGTGTCCAACAATCAAGTCCAACTTGATAGAATTCTTTGAGGAAGTGACAAAGTTGATAGATGAGTGAAGGGCTGCAGATGTCATATAAATGAACTTCAGTAAGGTGTTTGATAAGGTTCCCCATGGTAAGCTGATGGAGAAAATGAAGTTGCATGGGGTCCAGGGTGTACTAGCTAGATGGACAGAGAACTGACTGGGCAACAGGAGACAGACAATTGTAGTGGAAGGGAGTTTCTGAAAATGGAGAACTGTGACCCGTGGTGTTCCACAGAGATCCGTGTTGGAACCACTGTTGTTTGTGATGTACATAAATGATCCGGAAGAAGGTATAGATGGTCTGATTAGCAAGTTTGCAGGTGATGCGAAGATTGGTGGAGCAGCAGATAGTGAAAGGGACTGTTGGAGAATGCAACAGAATATAGATAGATAGAACATAGAACATAGAAAAGTACAGCACAGTACAGGCCCTTCGGCCCACGATGTTGTGCCGTGGAATAATCCTAATCCAAAAATAAAATAACCTAACCTACATTCCCCTCAACTCACTGCTGTCCATGTGCATGTCCAGCAGTCGCTTGGAGAGTTGGACAGAGAAATGGCAGATGGAGTTCAATCCAGGCAAATCCGAGGTGATGCATTTGGAAGATCTAATTCAAGAGCGAACTATGTGGCAAATGGAAAAGCCCTGGGGAAAATTGATGCACAGAGAGATCTGGGTGTTCAGGTCCATTGTATCCTGAGCGTGGCAAAGCAGGTCAATAGAGTGGTCAAGAAGGCATAAGGCATGCTTTCATTTATCGGACAGGGTATTGAGTACAAGAGTTGGCAGGTCATGTTACAGTTGATTCAGACTTTGGTTTGACCACATTTGGAATACTGCGCACAGTTCTTGTCACCACATTACCAAAAGGGCGTGGATGCTTTTGAGAGGGTGCAGAGGAGGTTCACCAGGATGTTGCCTGGTATGGAGGCCTCCAGCTATGAAGAGAGTTTGAGTAGATTAGAATCATTTACACTAGAAGGACGGAGATTGAGGGGGAACCTGACAGAGGTCGACAAAATCATGAGAAGCGTAGACAGGATGGATAGCAAGAAGCTTTTTTTCAGAGTGAGACTCAGTTACAAAGGGCCATGATTTCAAGGTGAGGGCGGAAAGGTTTAGCGGAGATATGCATGGAAAGTTCTTTACACAGAGGATGGTGGGTACCTGGAGCACGTTGCCAATGGAGATGTTAGAGGCGGGCATCATAGCGTCATTTAAGATACATTTTAACAGATACATGAATGAGCAGGGAGCAGAGGCATACAGATCCTTGGGAGGCAGAGGGGGTAATTGAGAGGAGTTATCGGGAGTTGGTCACTCCTAAGGCTCAGGACGAGGATAGATGGGTTACAGTTAGGGGGAGGAAAGGGGACAGACAGACAGTGCAGAGATCCCCTGTGGGCATTCCCCTCAGCAATAAGTATACCGTTTTGGATACTGCTGTGGGGGATGACCTACCAGAGGAAAGCCATAGTAGTCAGTTCTCTGGCACTGAGCCTGACACCGTGGCAAAGAAGGGAAGGGGGCAGAATAGAAAAGTACTCGTGGTAGGGGACTCGATAGTTAGGGGAATCGACAGGAGATTTTGTGGGCAAGATCGGGATTCCCGGAAGGTATGTTGCCTCCCTGGTGCCAGGGTCCGGGACGTCTCCGATCGGGTGTATAAAGTTCTAAAAGGGGAGGGCGAACAGCCAGAAATCGTGTTACATATTGGCACAAATGATATAGCCAGAAATACATTTGAGGATATAAAAAGTGATTTCAGGGAGTTAGGATGGAAGCTGCAGAGCAGGACGAATAGAGTAGTGTTCTCTGGTTTACTACCGGTGCCACGAGATAGCGAGGTGAGGAACAGGGAGCGGGCGCAGCTGAACACGTGGCTACGCAGCTGGTGCAGGAGGGAGGGCTTCAGATATGTTGATAATTGGGATGCCTTCTGGGGAAGGTGGGACCTGTACAAGAAGGACGGGTTGCATCTGAACTGGAAGGGGACCAATGTCCTGGGTGGAAGGTTTGCTCGAGTAGTTCGAGAGGGTTTAAACTAGTATGGCAGGGGGGTGGGAACCTGAGCTGTATACCAGAGGTGAGCGTTGATGCAGGTGAGGCAGTATCAAGAGGTAGACCAGCTAGTGGGAAGGATTTTCCTGGGAAGGAACCAAGGGATCGGTTAAAGTGTGTTTGCTTTAATGCAAGGAGTATCAGGAATAAAAGTGATGAACTTAGAGCATGGAT
Organism: Stegostoma tigrinum; assembly: GCF_030684315.1. Taxonomy (NCBI): domain Eukaryota; kingdom Metazoa; phylum Chordata; class Chondrichthyes; order Orectolobiformes; family Stegostomatidae; genus Stegostoma; species Stegostoma tigrinum. The sequence goes on along the minus strand of NC_081367.1, from coordinate 78,989,948 downwards.
CAGTACCTGGTGCTATGATGTTGTGGCCATAACGGAGACATGGGTTTCTCATGGGCAGGAATGGTTGCTGGATGTTCCAGGGTTTAGAACATTTAAAAAGAATAGGGAGGGGGGAAAAAGAGGAGGGGGTGTAGCACTACTAATCAGAGAGGGTATCACAGCTACAGAAGCTTCCTTTGTCGAGGAAGATCTGCCTACTGAGTCAGTATGGGTGGAAATTAGGAACAGCAAGGGAGTAGTCACCTCGTTAGGGGTTTACTACAGGCCCCCCAATAGCAGCAGGGAGATTGAAGAAAGCATAGGTCGACAGATTTTGGAAAAGTGTGCACGCAGTAGGGTTGTTGTAATGGGTGACTTTAACTTTCCTAATATTGATTGGAACCTCCTTCGAGCAGAAGATTTGAATGGAGCTGTTTTTGTAAGGTGTGTTCAGGAGGGTTTCCTAATGCAGTACGTTGACAGGCCGACGAGGGGAGAGGCCATTCTAGACTTGGTGCTCGGAAACGAGCCGGGGCAGGTATCAGATCTTGTAGTGGGAGAGCATTTTGGTGATAGTGACCATAACTGCCTCACATTCTACATAGCTATGGAGAAGGAGAGGATTAGGCAGAATGGGAGGATATTTAATTGGGGAAGAGGAAACTATGATGCGATTAGACATGAGTTAGGAAGCATGGACTGGGAGCAGTTGTTCCATGGTAAGGGAACTATAGACATGTGGAGACGGTTTAAGGGACAGTTGTTGGGAGTGATGAGTAAATATGTCCCTCTGAGACAGGCAAGAAGGGGTAAGATTCAGGAACCTTGGATGACGAGAGCGGTGGAGCTTCTAGTAAAAAGGAAGAAGGTAGCTTACATAAGGTGGAGGAAGCTAGGGTCAAGTTCAGCTAGAGAGGATTACATGCAGGCAAGGAAGGAGCTCAAAAGTGGTCTGAGGAGAGCCAGGAGGGGGCACGAGAAAGGCTTGGCAGAACGAATTAGGGAAAACACAAAGGCATTTTACACTTATGTGAGGAATAAGAGAATGGTCAAAGAAAGAGTAGGGCCGATCAGGGATAGCATAGGGAACTTGTGTGTGGAGCCTGAGGAGGTAGGGGAAGCCCTAAATGAGTTTTTTGCTTCTGTCTTTACGAAAGAAACCAACTTTGTAGTGAATGAAACCTTTGAAGAGCAGGTGTGCATGCTGGAATGGATAGAGATAGACGAAGCTGATGTGCTGAAAATTTTGTCAAACAGTAAGATTGACAAGAAGCCAGGCCCGGATCAGATTTGTCCTCGGCTGCTTTGGGAAGCGAGAAATGCAATTGCTTCGCCACTTGCGAAGATCTTTGCATCCTCGCTCTCCACTGGAGTCGTACCTGAGGACTGGAGAGAGGCAAATGTAATTCCTCTCTTCAAGAAAGGAAATAGGGAAATCCCCGGCAATTGTAGACCGGTAAGTCTCACATCTGTCGTTTGCAAGGTGTTAGAAAGGATTCTGAGGGATAAGATTTATGACCATCTGGAAGAGCATGGCTTGATCAAATACAGTCAACACGGCTTTGTGAGGGGTAGGTCATGCCTTACAACCCTTATCGAGTTTTTTGAGGATGTGACTAGAAAGGTTGATGAGGGCCGAGCTGTGGATGTGGTGTATATGGACTTCAGTAAGGCATTTGATAAGGTTCCCCATGGTAGGCTCATTCAGAAGGTCAGGAGGAATGGGATACAGGGGAACTTAGCTGCTTGGATACAGAATTGGCTGGCCAACAGAAGGCAGCGAGTGGTAGTAGGAGGAAAATATTCTGCCTGGAAGTCAGTGGTGAGTGGAGTTCCACAGGGCTCTGTCCTTGGGCCTCTACTGTTTGTAATTTTTATTAATGACTTGGACGAGGGAATTGAAGGATGGGTCAGCAAGTTTGCAGATGACACAAAGGTCGGAGGTGTCGTTGACAGTGTAGAGGGCTGTTGTAGGCTGCAGCGGGACATTGACAGGATGCAGAGATGGGCTGAGACGTGGCAGATGGAGTTCAACCTGGATAAATGCGAGGTGATGCATTTTGGAAGGTCGAATTTGAAAGCTGAGTACAGGATTAAGGATAGGATTCTTGGCAGTGTGGAGGAACAGAGGGATCTTGGTGTGCAGATACATAGATCCCTTAAAATGGCCACCCAAATGGACAGGGTTGTTAAGAAATCATATGGTGTTTTGGCTTTCATTAACAGGGGGATTGAGTTTAAGAGTCGTGAGATCTTGTTGCAGCTCTATAAAACTTTGGTTAGACCGCACTTGGAATACTGCGTCCAGTTCTGGGCGCCCTATTATAGGAAAGATGTGGATGCTTTGGAGAGGGTTCAGAGGAGGTTTACCAGGATGCTGCCTGGACTGGAGGGCTTATCTTATGAAGAGAGGTTGACTGAGCTTGGTCTCTTTTCATTGGAGAAAAGGAGGAGGAGAGGGGACCTAATTGAGGTATACAAGATAATGAGAGGCATAGATAGAGTTGATAGCCAGAGACTATTTCCCAGGGCAGAAATGGCTAGCACGAGGGGTCATAGTTTTAAACTGGTTGGTGGAAAGTATAGAGGGGATGTCAGAGGCATGTTCTTTACGCAGAGAGTTGTGAGAGCATGGAATGCGTTGCCAGCAGCAGTTGTGGAAGCAAGGTCATTGGGGTCATTTAAGAGACTGCTGGACATGTACATGGTCACAGAAATTTGAGGGTGCATACATGAGGATCAATGGTCGGCACAACATTGTGGGCTGAAGGGCCTGTTCTGTGCTGTACTGTTCTATGTTCTATGTTCTATGTTCTATGAAAATAGGCAATAGCTTTTGATAGAGGATCTGGATCAGTGCACGCTTGGAGGGTGGCAGGGCCTGAGTCTGACCTGTAATTTTCTTTTTTCTTTGTACTTTCTTTGTAATCCTAAACTCATTTTGGAATTAGAGATTTTGATCTCAACAAGAGCCTTCAATGTGTTGTGGAACAGACCAAACCCCCCTCAAAATATATAAAGGAATAACCTGGGCCCTAACTTAAAAAAAAACTTTTTAAAAAAGTTAAGCGTAAGGTGATATTTTATGGATGTGATTCAATTGGTTTATCATGAGGCTTTAAGCAAAATACATTTAATTCTTAGGACATTGTTAAAAATAAAATAACACAAAAAAGGATTTTCAATAAGTCTTTAATTCCATTTAAGTACTTAACAAACTGATATATAATTTAACTTATAATCATCAACATGTCTAATGTAGCAGCATCCCATCAACACACTCTTGGGAAAGGTAAATTCAGCAAAACAGATTGTCCTCGTGAGCCATCTCTCTTTCAGCCCAGGAGAAGTTCACAACCAGTAGTCAAGCAGCAGAGTGAGAAAGCAAGCCTTTTGCTGCAGCAGAGACAGACCTGTATCTATTAGCTTCAACAGCAGGCTCCAAACCCCAAGGAAAACTGAAACCCTGTGTCTGTGCGGGCCTGAATCCACCCACTCATGCTTATTTTGTCTAATTTAAAAAGAACACTCAGGGAGCTCAAAGCTGTTTATCCACTGCTGTTGAAACTGACATTCTGTTACCAGTGTGAAAAAGCCCCCTTGCAAGAGAATAGCACAGAACATATCTCCCTGAAAGGCACAGCATCATCACAATTTATGCAGAGTTTTGTACTTACTGGTTTTCAACAATTCTTTGGTGAAATTCTGCACCATTCTTTTCAGCAGCAGCAGCGGGAGTGTGGACAGTGAGGACCAGGTAAGCTCTTCACTTAGGCAGCGTAGCTGAGTGGGAGCGGTTGAATTGCACTCTCAGAATGTGAGTGAACTGATACATTTGAGCAATAGCTAAACCTGAGGCTCTACACATGTAGTGTCTCCCACCCACCCTCCATCTCTGATCAAAAAAACTTCTCTGCTGTGTCGATAAGGTAAGGCTTTTCTTTCTCTTTTTGTTGTCGTGTGCTAGTAAGTGAAGTGATTTGGTACAATTTTTTTTTCATTTTATTTAGTTAGTATTTGATTGTATAGTAGGCCTAAGTAGGTCAATAGTAGGTCTCTAGCTATGAAGAAAGGTTGAGTAGATTAGGATTATTTTCATCAGAAAGATGAAGATTCAGGGGGGACCAGGTTGAGGTCTACAAAATCATGTGGTGGATAGCAAGAAGCTTTCTCCCAGAGTGGGGGGCTCAGTTACTAGGGGTCATGAGTTCAAAGTGAGAGGAGGAAAGTTTAAGGGAGATATGTGTGGAAAGTTCTTTACGCAGAGGGTGGTGGGTGCCTGGAAAGCGTTGCCAGGGGAGGTGGTAGACGGAGACACGATAGTGTCTTTTAAGATGTATCTGGACAGGTACATGGATGGGCAGGGAGCAAAGGGATACAGACGCTTAGAAAATAGATGACAGGTTTAGAGAAAGGATCTCGATCGGCGCAGGCCTGGAGGGCTGAAGGGCCTGTTCCTGTGCTGTAATTTTCTTTGTTCTTTAAGTGCAATGGCCTCAACATTGACTTCACCAGCTTCAAATTCCCTCCAACCAAACAGGTGGATGAGCATAAAGCGGTTGATGTGGTGTATATGGATTTCAGTAAAGTGTTTTACAAGATTCCCCATGGTAGGCTATTGCAGAAAATACGGAGACAGGGGATTGAGGGTGATTTAGCTGTTTGGATCAGAGATTGGCTAGCTGTAAGAAGACAGAGGGTGGTGGTTGATGGGAAATGTTTATCCTGGAGTTCAGTTAATAGTGGCGTACCACAAGGATCTGTTTTGGGGCCACTGCTGTTTGTCATTTTTATAAATGATCTGAATGAGGGTGGAGAAGGATGGGTTAGTAAATTTGCGGATGATACTAAAGTCGGTGGAGTTGTGGATAGTGCAGAAGGATGTTGCAGGTTATAAACGGACATAGATAAGCTACAGAGCTGGGCTGAGAGGTGGCAAATTGAGTTTAATGCTGAAGTGTGAGGTGATTCACTTTGGAAGGAGTAACAGGAATACAGAGTGCTGGGCTAATGGTAAGATTCTTGGTTGTATGGATGAGCAGAGAGATCTCGGTGTCCATATGCATAGATTCCGGAAAGTTGTCACCCAGGTTGATAGGGTTGTTAAGAAGGCATATGGTGTGTTAGGTTTTATTGGTAGAGGGATTAAGTTTCGGAGCCATGAGATCATGCTGCAGCTGTACAAAGCTCTGGTGCGGCCGCACTCGGTGTATTGCGTATAGTTCTGGTCGCCGCATTATAGGAAGGATGTGGAAGCTTTGGAAAGGTTGCAGAGATTTACCAGGATGTTGCCTGGTCTGGAGCGAAGGTCTTATGAGGAAAAGCTGAGGGACTTGAAGCTGTTTTTGTTAGAGAGAAGAAGGTTAAGAGGTGACTTAATAGAGACATACAAAATGATCGGAGGATTAGATAGGGTGGACAGTGAGAGCCTTTTTTCTCGGTTGGTGATGACTAGCACAAGGGGCTAGCTTTAAATTGAGGGGTGATAGATATAGGACAGAAGTCAGAGGTAGGTTCTTTACTCAGACAGTAGTAAGGGCATGGAATGCCCTGCCTGCAACAGTAATAGGCTTGCCATCTTTAAGGGTATTTAAATGGTCATTGGATAAACATTTGGATGATAATGGAATAATATAGGTTAAATGGGCTTCAGATTGGTTTCAAAGGTCGGCACAACATTGAAGTCTGTAGGGCCTGTACCCCACTGTAATGTTCTATGTTCTAACCTCCAGCCTTATCCTCTGTCCAGCCTCCCCCCTCCTCCTCCTCCTCCTCACCCCCTCACCTGACCTAACCTGTCCATTTTCCTACTCACCTATCTGCTCCAGCCTTCCCACTCACTTCCCTCCTATCTGCATCCACCTGTCACCCAATACTACTTGGGAGGGTTTAAACTAGAGATTCGGGGGATTGGGAACCAGAGCTGTAGGTCAGCAAATGGGGGCATTGAGGAGAAAGTAGATACTAGGATCACTAAATCAGAAAGAAAGAATAGGCAGAGACACGTAAATGAGCACAATGGTTCTGATGGGCTGAAGTGTGTTTATTTCAATGCAAGGAGTATTAGCCGTGACATAAGTGAGCTTAGAGCCTGGATCAGTATTTAGAGATATGAAATTGTGGCCACCACAAGGAGTTGGCTGAGAGAGGGACAGGACTGGCCACTCATAGTTCCAGGGTTTTGTTGTCTTACATGAGATAGAGAGGAAGGTAAAACAGGTCGAGGAGTTGCATTACTAATGAGGGAGAATGTTGCATCTGCACTCAGACAGGATATGCTGGAGGGTTCATCCACTGAGGCAATGTGGGTACAGCTCAAAAATAAATATCACTCTGATAGGATTATACTATTGTGAACCCCTCCCCCCACAGCCCCTCCTAACAGCCATTGCCAAGTTGAGGAAAAAATATGTAGGCTGATGATGGAAAGGTGCAAGAAAAACAGCATTGTCATAGTTGGTGTCTTTAACTTCCCCAATATTGACTGGGACTCCCTTAGAGTGAGAGGCTTTGACAGGGCTGAATTTGTTAAGTGCATCCAAGAGGGTTTCTTGAAACAGTATGTGAATAGCCCAACTGCAGGGGGCGCCATACTGGACCTTGTATTAGCTAATAAGCCTAGACAGGTGACTGAGCATTTCGTGGAAGAGCATTTTGGTAACAGTGAGTAAACTCCTTAAGTTTTAAGATATCTGTGAACAAGGATAAGTCAGCACATTGCAGGAAGGTACTAAATTGAGAGATGGCAAATTGTGTCAGCATTTGGCAGGAGTTAGGGAGTATTAATTAGGAGAAGCCATTATCAGGCAAGTCCACATTTGACATGTGAGAACTGTTTAAAGATCTGTTGGAGATAGTTCAAGACCATGATCCAGTTAGGAGGAAGGATAAGGATGGCAAGGTAACAGACCCTTGGATAATGAGGTAGATTGTGAATTTAGTCAAAGGAAATAAAAGGAAGCATATGTAATGTTTTGGAAATGATAATCAGGCCGGGGTCATGAGGAGTATAAAGAAAGTACTCAAGCGAGGAATTCAGAGACTAAGAAGGGGCCATGAAATGATTTTAGCAAGTTGGTTACAAGAGAAGGCATTCTATGGGTATCTCCGAAAACAAAAGGATAATTAGGCAGAAGCTAGGATCACTCAAAGATCAAGGAGGGAACTTATACTTGGATCTAGAGAATGTAGGCGAGATCCTAAATGAGTACTTTGCATTGGGATTCACCCAGGAAAGAATATGGAGGATATTTGAGATATGTGTGGGGCATGCTAATATGCTAGCACATTTTGAGATCAAAAAAGAAGTGGTGGTGAATATCTTGAAGAGTATTAAGGTGGATAAGTTCCTAGGGCCTGGTGATATATACCACAAGTTATTTACAGAGGCAATACAGGAGACTGTTGGGGCCTTGACAGAGGTCTTCATAGAACATAGAACATTACAGCACAGTACAGGCCCTTCAGCCCTCGATGTTGTGCTGACCTGTCATGCCGATCTCAAGCCCATCTAACCTGCACTATTCCATGTACGTCCATATGCTTGTCCAATGATGACTTAAGTGTACTTAAAGTTGATGAATCTACTACCATTGCAGGCAGGGCATTCCACGCCCTTACTACTCTCTGAGTAAAGAAACTACCTCTGACATCTGTCCTATATCTTTCATCCCTCAATTTAAAGCTATGCCCCCTCGTGCTCGCCGTCACCATCCTAGGAAAAAGGGTCTCCCTATCCACCCTATCTAAATCTCTGATTATTTTATATGTCTCAATTAAGTCACCTCTCAACCTTCTCTCTAACGAAAACAGCCTCAAGTCCCTCAGCCTTCCCTCCATACCAGGCAACATCCTAGTAAATCTCCTCTGCACTCTTTCCAAAGCTTCCGCATCCTTCTTATAATGCTTTGACCAGAACTGTACGCAATACTCCAAGTGTGGCCACACCAGAGATTTGTACAGCTGCAGCATAACCTCTTGGTTCCGGAACTCGAGCCCTCTATTAATAAAAGCGAAAACACTGTATGCCTTCTTAACAGCCCTGTCAACCTGGGTGGCAACTTTCAAGGATCTGTGTACATGGACACCGAGATCTCTCTGCTCATCTACACTAACAAGAATCTTACCATTAGGCCAGTACTTTGCCTTCCAGTTACTCCTACTAAAGTGCATCACCTCATATCCTCTCTAGCCACTGGAGAGGTCCTGGAGTACTGGTGAGTAGCTATATTGTTCCACTGTTCAAGAAGGAAAATAGGGGCAATCCAGGAAACAATCAACTGTGAGTCTCACGTTGGTGTTGGAGAGAATTCTTAGGGATAGGATTTATACACATTTGGAAAAGCATGGTCTAGTTAGGGACAGTCAGCATGGCTTTGAGCAGTTCAGGTCATGTCTTGATTGAATTTTTTGAGGAGGTGACAAAAGTGATCGATGAGGGTAGAACAGTACATACATGGATTTTAATAAGGCTTTCAACAAGGTCCCTTATGGCAGCCTCATCCAGAAGATTAAGATGCATGGGATCCTCAGTGACTTGGCCTCATGGATGCAGAATTGGCTTGTCTGTAGAAGACAGAGGGTAGTGGTGGAAAGGCAGTTTTCAGGCTGAAGGTCTGATTAGCGGTATGCCACAGGGATCCATACTGAGACCTCTGCTGTTTGTGTTATACATATATGTATATATATACGTATAAATAAGTGACTTAGATAAAATGTAAATGGCAGGGTTAGTAAGTTTGCCGAGGATACTAAGATCAGGGGAGTTGTGGATAGTTTAAAAGGTTGTCAAAGAATACTGCAGGTCATAAATCAGTTACGGATATGGGTGGAGAAATGGCAGATGAAGTTTAATCTGTGTAAGCATAAGATGCTATGCTTTGGGAGATCATATGTTAAGGAAACGTATACGGTTAACGGCAGGACTCTAACAGCATTGATGTACACAAAGATCCTGGGGTTCAAATCCATAGCTCCCTGAAAATAGTCATGCAAGTAGATAGGGTTTTAAAGAAGGCATTGGCTTATCCTTTTTTTCCCTGAATGTTACTCCAAGACTAACTATCACTTTGAAGATTTCTAGCCTGACTGCCTTGGCATCGAATTTACGAACCATTTTTGAAGAGCAAGGATACTTTAGATCTCATATTGCCCATTCACTTTGCACTTCAAACATTTATGCATATTTATGTCATGTCTCTTTGTTCTTTCAGTCATCCCCTGAAAAATAGTGTAAATTATATTATACTGTGTCTTCATTTGGCGACAAATGACCAATCACTTTATGCAGTTATATATTATGTCAAAACAGTTTTGTTTCCTTGTGGATCACTATGGGCTCCTTGCTTACTCTCTTCACCGAACAGACTGCAATGAGTATTAGGTCTCCTGTGAATTCTTTCTGGCTGTGAGATGCCCCTGGGTATATATTAGGGACAGTGTTAAATGCTATGCTTCCAATTTTGAGTGTGCAGCTGTTTTTAGTTTCAACACATAACACCCACAGTCACCGAACATGGGAGAATTGACATATTTACTGGTGGAAGAGATTTTTTACCATTTTCTAGCAGTCATCGGTCTGATCGGTATGTGATTGAAAAATGAGGGCAAAATGTTCGGAATCTTTTCCTAACAATTTTTTTTAGGACTGATTGTGCTCCTTAGTGTGTCAACATGTGTACATGAGTTTTTGTGTGGGTATGTGACTTGTTTTTGTTGTGTGTGTATATGTACATATATAATATGCGTGGGCATGCATGTATCACTAGTGAACATGTACCTAAGATTGTATTTGGGTATGCTTGTGTATAAGAGAGATTTTATGATTTCATGCTGGTGTATGCATGGCTCAGGAATTGAAGGATTTTTAAAATTTCCTTTATTCGTTAACGAGATGAGGGTGTCGCTGGCTAGGCAGCATATATTGCCTATCCCTAATTGCCCAGGGGACAGTTCAGAGTCAACCACATTGTTGTGAGTCTGAAGTCATATATAGGCCAGACCAGTTAAGGATGGCAGTTTTCTTCCCAAAAGGGCACTCAAGAACCAGATGTGTTTTTCCGACCATAAACAATGGATTCACGGTGATCATTAGATTCCTAATTACAGATATTTATTGAATTCAAATTTTACCAGCTACCGTGGTGAGATTTTAGTCCAGTGATAATACCACGAGGCCATTGTCTCCCGTAATGCTTGCAATCATTCAATATACTTTAAAAGTGAGAAACATTTAGCCTCTCTGTGTTAACTGATTAAAAATGACATGTTGCAGAGAGCTGGGAAATTGGAGGTGGACATTGAGAGATGGAAAGAGTTAAACAAGTGGTCAATGCATTGAGTTGGGGTGTCATGTTGCAGCTGTACAGGACAATGGTGAGGTCATTTTTAGAATTCTGCTTTCAGATTTGGTCTGCCTGCTATTGGAAAGATATTATTCAACTTGAAAGGATTCAGAAAATATTTACATGGATATTACTGGGACAGGTGGGCTTGAGTGAAAGGGAGAGGCTGTTTAGGCTGGGGGTTTTCACTCTGGAGCTTTGGGGGCTAAGGAATAAGTTTGCAGGTGTACATAAAATCATGAGGGGCCTGGATAGGACAAATAACCAAGGTTTTTTTTCCCAGGGTAAGTGAATCCAAAACTAAAAGTCAGAAGGCACAGGACACCTGGTTATAGTCCAATAGGTTTATTTGAAATCTCAAGCTTTCAAAGCACTGCTCTTTCATCAGGTGACTATAACCTGGTGTAGTGTGACTTACCAGAGTAGGGAACTCAATTACTAGGGGTCATGAGTTCAAAGTGAGAGGAGGAAAGTTTAAGGGAGATTTGCGTGGAAAGTTCTTTACACAGAGGGTGGTGGGTGCCTGGAACGCGTTGCCAGCGGAGGTGGTAGACGCAGACACGTTAGCGTCTTTTAAGATATATTTGGACAGGTACATGGATGGGCAGGGAGCAAATGGACACAGACCGTTAGAAAATAGATGACAGGTTAGACAGAGGATCTTGATTGGTGCAGGCTTGGAGGGCCGAAGGGCCTATTCCTGTGCTGTAGGTTTCTTTGTTTCTTTGTTTGTTTCTTTCTAGAACAAAAACACAAGTTGCTGGAAAAGCTCAATAGGTCTGTTAGCGTCTGTGAAGAAAAAAAGTCAGAGTAAACATTTCAGGTCTGGTGACCCTTCCTCAGACCCGGTCCTGAAATTTTAACTCTGATTTCTTTTCCCACAGATGCTGCCAGACCTGCTGAGTTTTTCCAGCAACTTCTGTTTTTGTTCCTGATTTACAGCATCCGCAGTTATTTCGGCTTTTATTTAGTGCGACTTCTGACCTTGTCAACCTCAGTCCAACAGCAGCGCATCCACATCCAAAACTAAAGGGCATAGGGTTTAAGGTGAGAGGAGAAAGTTTTAAAAGGGACCTGAGGGCAACCTTTTCACACAGAACATGAAGCATGTAAGGAATAAGTTACCAGAAAAGGTGGTGGACATGAGTACAATTACAACATTTTAAAGTAAACAACTGAAGTTCCGTGAAACCTGCAGAGTATTACTTCTAAGAATTCCTTTGAATAATGAGGCGAGATTGGGAATGGGATCTATTTGAGTGAAGTTAGAAACTGTTTCAGATGTATAAGTGATTGTCTTAGTTGGACAATTGGAGATCTACCTGATGATGCCCACGAGGAAAAGTAGAATGTTTGTGTCTTTGAGATTGCTGAAAGATTGTAAATCATTAAAAAAGAGGAAGAGTTGGAAAATGACAGTTTCAGATTTTTTTAAAAATGGCTGATAGATTTACAAGGTGTATCAAATGAGTGATGCAGAAAGGTGAAGCCGAGAAATTATTGATCAATGATGAATGATCTGGAGGAAGGTGTAAGTGGTCTGATCAGCAAGTTTGCTGATGGCACTAAGATTGGTGGCATAGCTGATAGTGAAGGGGACCGTCATAAATTACAGCAGAATATAGATAGCCTGGAGAGTTGGGCAGATAAATGGCAGATGGAGTTCAATCCGGGCAAATGTGAGGTGATGCATTTTGGAAGATCAAATTCAAGGGCGAACTATACGGTAAATGGAAAAGTCCTAGGGAAAATTGATGAACAGAGAGATCTGGGTGTTCAGGTCCATTGTTCCCTGAAGGTGACAACGCAGGTCAATGGGGTGGTCAAGAAGGCATATGGCATGCTTTCCTTCATTGGGCGGGGTATTGAGTACAAGAGTTGGCAGGTCATGTTGCAGTTGTACAGGACTTTGGTTTGGCCACATGTGGAGTACTGTGTACAGTTCTGGTCGCCACATTACCAAAAGGGTGTGGATGCTTTGGAGAAGGTGCAGAGGAGGTTCACCAGGATGTTACCTGGTATGGAGGGTGCTATCTATGAAGAGAGATTGAATAGATTAGGATTATTTTCATTAGAAAGATGGAGATTGAGGGCGAACCTGATTGATGTCTACAAAATTATGAGGGGTATAGACAGGGTGAATAGCAAGGAGCTTTTTCCCAGAGTGGGGGACTCAATTACTAGGGGCCATGAGTTCAAAGTGAGAGGAGGAAAGTTTAAGGGAGATATGCGTGGAAAGTTCTTTACACAGAGGGTGGTGGGCGCCTGGAATGCGTTGCCAGTGGAGGTGGTAGACGCAGACACGTTAGTGTCTTTTAAGATATATTTGGACAGGTACATGGATGGGCAGGGAGCAAATGGACACAGACCGTTAGAAAATAGATGACAGGTTAGACAGAGGATCTTGATCGGCGCAGGCTTGGAGGGCCGAAGGGCCTGTTCCTGTGCTGTAGGTTTCTTTGTTTCTTTGATGATATCTGGACAAGAAGTTTATTGAATTATTTAGTCAGTATTTTAAAGTTTCATCTGGGGAAGAAACCTTCTCAAGTAACAGATTGATGGTTGGAAATGAAGCTCAGAATTCTGTAAGATAAGTGATTGGGAGATTATTAAATGACTAAGGGAGCTGACAACACGAAGCTCATTGAATGAGTTTGGAAGAACTTTGATGGAAGCTCCACTTATGATGACAGTCTTTCAAGATTTGAATATGTGTATTGCAATTAATCCTAGCCCTATATTATTTACAGATAAATATAGACATAGGGAACATGCAGACGCATATACGGCTGGAGTGTTGTCAATGAAACTGGGGCGATCCTTGTTTGAGGAAAAATGAGCGCTGTGCAATGAGTGTTGTTTGGTTAAACTAGAGTGCTTTGGAGTTGGGTGAAAATAAGGAACATCAGGGGACAGGTAGAAATTAAACTTCACTTCAGGGCTAATTTTCCAGCTAAATTAGTTCTTTAATCTAGTAACTGAAAGCTACTCTGTTTGTATTGGATGTAGTTTTACTGACATTTCAGAAATAAGAGTCAACAGAGTCACACTTAGATGAAGCTGAACACCTGGCTTGATCCAGCTCAAAAAAAAGATTTTGAGGGCTTATAATAAGGAGCCAACCTCAGTGCTGCTTGCTGCATTGTGAGCACTGTTTGGAAAATCAAGAGTGCTTTGGAGTTGAGTAAAAATAGGGAATTCAGTGAGACAGGGGAGTGGGTGAAACTGAAAGACTGGGTGTGGTGCAGTTTCACCCCAGTCCAGACCCAAAACATTATTGGTAAATTGGTAAACGTTTCTCATTCATTTTTCGTTTATCTCAGTTAAGTTTAAGATTAAAAATGGCAGGAGGTCTCAGACCCGTGTTATGCTCTTTTGTTCAATGAGGAGCTCGGGGACACAGCTAATGTCCCTGATTCATTCACGTGCAGTAAGTGTGTCCAGCTGCAGGTCTTGTTAGACCGCATGACGGCTCTGGAGCTGCAGATGGACTCACTTTGGAGACAACACGATGCTGTGGATAGCACATTCAGCGAATTGGTCCCACTGCAGATTAGGATTGCTGAGGGAGAAAGGGAATGAGTGACCAAAAGGCAGAGAGAGAGCAGGAAGGCAGTGCAGGTGTCCCCTGCGGTCATCTCCCTCCAAAACAAGTATACCGTTTTGGATACTGCTGAGGGAGATGGCTCACCAGGGGAAGGCAGCAGTAGCCAGGTTCATGGCACTGTGGCTGGCTCTGCTGTACAGAAGGGCAGGAAAAAGAATGGAAGTGCTATAGTCTTTGGGGATTCAATTGTCAGGGGAGTAGATAGGCAGTTCTATGGTCGAAAATGAGACTCCTGAATGGTATGTTGCCTCCCAGGTGCACGGTTCAGGGATGTCTCAGATCGGCTGCAGAACATTCTGAAGGAACAGGGGAAACAGCCAGTTGCCATGGTGTATATAGGCACCAATGATATAGTTAGAAAACGGGATGACGTCCTACAAGCAGAACTGAGGGAGTTACGATCCAAATTAAAAAGTAGGACCTCAAAGATAGTAATCTCAGGATTGCTAGCAGTGCCACGTGCTAGTCAGAGCAGAAATGAAAGAATAGCCAGGATGAATGCTTGGCTTGAGAGCTGGTGCAGGAGGGAGGGGTTCAGATTTTTGGGACATTTTGGAACTGGTTCTGGAGAAGGTGGGACTATTACATATTGGACAGTCTACACCTGGGCCGGACGGGAACCAATGTCCTTGGGGTTGCTTTTGCTAAACTAATGTGGCAGGGAGATGGGAACCAAATATTGGACAGGTTATTGGACAGAAATGAGGTACTAACTAAAGCCTGTAGGGAACTAGATAATGAAGTCAGCATGACTAAAGGGAAGAGTAGGCAGGGAGCAGATGATGAACACAAAGGGACAGGTGATCTGAAGTGCATTTGTTTTAATGCGAGCAGTGTAGTAGATAAGGCAGATGACCTTAGGGCTTGGATCGGTACCTGGGAGTATGATGTTATTGCTATTACTGAGACTTGGTTGAGGGAAGGGCATGAATGGCAACAAGATGTCCCAGGATATCAATGCTTCAGGCGGGATAGAGAGGGAGGTAAAGGGGGTGGAGGAGTTGCATTACTGGTCAAAGGCCATATCACAGCTGTACTGAAGGAGGGCCCCATGGAGGACTCGAGCAGTGAGGCAATATGGGCAGAACTCAGAAATGGGAAGGATGCAGTAACAATTTTGGGGCTGTACTACAGGCCTCCCAACAGCGAGCGTGAGATAGAGGTACAAATATGTAAACAGATAATGGAAAGGTGTAGGAGAAACAGGGTGGTGGTGATGGGAGATTTTAATTTTCCCAACATTGACTGGGATTCACTTAGTGTTAGGGGTCAAGATGGAGCAGAATTCGTAAGGAGCATCCAGGAGGGTTTTCGAGAGCAGTATGTATGTAGTCCAACTCGGGAAGGGGCCACACTGGAGCTGGTGTTGGGGAATGAGCCCGGCCAGGTGGTTGAAATTACAGCAGATGAGAGTGGCCCGAAAGGAAGAGTTCTAAACTAGGGGAAGGCCAACTATACTAAAATTCGGCAGGGTCTGTGGAATGTAAAGAAACTGTTTGAAGGTAAACCCACATTTGATATGTGGGAGGCTTTTAAAGAGAGGTTGATTCGTGTGCAAGAGAGACATGTTCCTGTGAAAATGAGGGATAGAAATGGCAAGATTATGGAACCATGGGTGACAGGTGAAATTGTGAGACTAGCTAAGAAGAAAAAGGAAGCATACATGAGGTCAAAGTGACTGAATACAGACGAAGTTTTGGAAGAATATCAGGAATGTGGGACGAATCTGAAACAAGGAATTAAGAGGGCTAAAACGAGACATGAGATATCTTTAGCAAACATGGATAAGGAAAATCCCAAAGCCTTTTCTTCATATATAAAGAGCAAGAGGGTAACTAGAGGAAGGATTGGGCCACTTAAGGACAAAGAAATAAAGAAAGTTATGCACTGAGTCAGAGAAAATGGGTGACATTCTTAATGACTACTTTGAATCGGTATTCACCAAGGAGAGGGACATGACTGATGTTGCGGTTAGGGATAGATGTTTGATTACTCTAGGTCAAGTCGGCATAAGGAGGGAGGAAGCATTGGGTATCCTAAAAGGCATTAAGGTGGACAAGTCCCCAGGTCCAGATGGGATCTATCCCAGGTTGTTGTGGGAAGTGAGAGAGGAAATAGCCAGGCCCTTAACAGATATCTTTGGAGCATCCTGAAACATGGGTGAGTTCCTGCAGAACTAGAGAATTGTTAATGTTGTCCCCTTGTTTAAGAAGGTTAGCGGGGATAATCCAGGTAATTATCGACCGGTGATCCTGATGTCAGAGGTAGGGAAGCTGCTGGGAAAGATACTGAGGGTTAGGATCTATTCTCATTTGGAAGAAAATGGGCTGATTAGTGATAGACAATGTGTTTGACACGATAGTGTCTTTTAAGATGTACCTGGACAGGTACATGGACAGACAGGAAGCAAAGGGATACAGACCCTTAGAAAATAGATGACAGATTTAGTCAGAGGATCTCGATCGACACAGGCTTGGAGGGCCAAAGGGCCTGTTCCTGTGCTGTAATTTTCTTTTTTCTTTGTTTTTCGTTCTTTGTTACTCTGTTTTCTCCTCTCCAGATGCTGTCAGACCTGCTGAGCTTTTCCAGCAATCTTGTTTTTGTTTCTGATTTACAGCATATGAAGTTCTTTTGGTTTTAAGATTAGAAAGTGGCATGCTCCCAATGGAAATCGTCAATTGTTAAGTAATACCTGGAGAATTTTTTTTTGCAGTCTTTAAAAGCACAATGTAATAGCTTAAATAAAGAAAGTGATTTTTGATTATAATAGAAGTGTTCGAAACAAAGGAAAATCTCTAGCTTAATTAGATTCATTTAAAGAAAGTAAGTAGGTTACTCCCAAGAGCAGTCATCATAGCAGACGTCAGTCCTATAGTGTGCTTTTTTTGCACCATATGGGAAATAAGGGACACTTGAGTGCCCCTGATGATTATGTGAGCAAGATGTGTATGCAGCTGCAGCTACTGGCTAACTGCTTTTCAGAGCTGGAACTATGAGTGTGAAGAATTGCAATGCTGAAAATGTTATGGTGAAGTATCTCCACAGGGGCCGATATCCCATCACCAAGTCACCCTTTACTTACACATGGACAGTCCTTGAAACTGATCCAACTCCCTCAGAGCCACCTGTCAGAGTGAACAGAACCTCTGACACTCTTGTTCTTATCTACTCATATCCTACGAGGTCCACCTGGCTGGCCTCATTATAACCTTGACATCCGTCCCCCTCTGAGTCCAAGAACAAGGGTCGATTCACTTTTTTGTAGCTCTTCCTGGGATGTTTTAGCACTGGGTCAGATTCTCCAACTCTGTTTCTCTTATGGGTGGAGTGTAATGCACAGTAGCTTGCTTCCTGTACACAGAGCCACTTGGAGGAAATTCATGCAAAGGCAAAGGCATTGGCATCTATTATGTCCACGTCAGATTCAGAGGTATGTTCAAAACTTGACAGAGAGTGAGAACCCACAGGTCCAGAACAGTTAGAAGGCTATCGAGGAGCCAGGCTGGTTTCACACCTGCATTGTTTGTGAGCTTAATAAAATGTGAGGCTGGATGAACACAGCAGGCCAAGCAGCATCTCAGGAGCACAAAAGCTGACGTTTCGGGCCTAGACCCTTCATCAGAGAGGAGGATGGGGGGAGGGAACTGGAATAAATAGGGAGAGAGGGGGAGGTGGACCGAAGATGGAGAGTAAAGAAGATAGGTGGAGAGAGTGTAGGTGGGGAGGTAGGGAGGGGATAGGTCAGTCCAGGGAAGACGGACAGGTCAAGGAGGTGGGATGAGGTTAGTAGGTAGCTGGGGGTGCGGCTTGGGGTGGGAGGAAGGGATAGGTGAGAGGAAGAACCGGTTAGGGAGGCAGAGACAGGTTGGACTGGTTTTGGGATGCAGTGGGTGGGGGGGAAGAGCTGGGCTGGTTGTGTGGTGCAGTGGGGGGAGGGGATGAACTTGGCTGGTTTAGGGATGCAGTAGGGGAAGGGGAGATTTTGAAACTGGTGAAGTCCACATTGATACCATATGGCTGCAGGGTTCCCAGGCGGAATATGAGTTGCTGTTCCTGCAACCTTCGGGTGGCATCATTGTGGCACTGCAGGAGGCCCATGATGGACATGTCATCAAGAGAATGGGAGGGGGAGTGGAAATGGTTAGCGACTGGGAGGTGCAGTTGTTTGTTGCGAACTGAGCGGAGGTGTTCTGCAAAGCGGTCCCCAAGCCTCCGCTTGGTTTCCCCAATGTAGAGGAAGCCGAACCGGGTACAGTGGATGCAGTATACCACATTGGCAGATGTGCAGGTGAACCTCTGCTTAATGTGGAATGTCATCTTGGGGCCTGGGATGGGGGTGAGGGAGGAGGTGTGGGGACAAGTGTAGCATTTCCTGCGGTTGCAGGGGAAGGTGCCGGGTGTGGTGGGGTTGGAGGGCAGTGTGGAGCGAACAAGAGAGTCACGGAGAGAGTGGTCTCTCCGGAAAGCAGACAGGGGTGGGGATGGAAAAATGTCTTGGGTGGTGGGGTCGGATTGTAAATGGCGGAAGTGTCGGAGGATAATGCGTTGTATCCGGAGGTTGGTAGGGTGGTGTGTGAGAACGAGGGGGATCCTCTTGGGGCGGTTGTGGCGGGGGCGGGGTGTGAGGGATGTGTTGCGGGAAATGCGGGAGACGCGGTCAAGGGCGTTCTCGATCACCGTGGGGGGAAAGTTGCGGTTCTTAAAGAACTTGGACATCTGGGATGTGCGGGAGTGGAATGTCTTATCGTGGGAGCAGATACGGCGGAGGCGGAGGAATTGGGAATAGGGGATGGAATTTTTGCAGGAGGGTGGGTGGGAGGAGGTGTATTCTAGGTAGCTGTGGGAGTCGGTGGGCTTGAAATAGACATCAGTTACAAGCTGGTTGCCTGAGATGGAGACTGAGAGGTCCAGGAAGGTGAGGGATGTGCTGGAGATGGCCCAGGTGAACTGAAGGTTGGGGTGGAAGGTGTTGGTGAAGTGGATGAACTGTTCGAGCTCCTCTGGGGAGCAAGAGGCGGCGCCGATACAGTCATCAATGTACCGGAGGAAGAGGTGGGGTTTGGGGCCTGTGTAGGCGCGGAAGAGGGACTGTTCCACGTAACCTACAAAGAGGCAGGCATAGCTGGGGCCCATGCGGGTGCCCATGGCCACCCCCTTAGTCTGTAGGAAGTGGGAGGAGTCAAAAGAGAAGTTGTTGAGTGTGAGGACGAGTTCAGCTAGGAGGATGAGAGTGTCGGTGGAGGGGGCCTGGTCGGGCCTGCGGGACAGGAAGAAGCGGAGGGCCTTGAGGCCATCTCCATGCGGAATGCAGGTGTACAGGGACTGGACGTCCATGGTGAATATGAGGTGTTGGGGGCCAGGGAATTGGAAGTCCTGGAGGAGGTGGAGGGCGTGGGTGGTCCCACGGACGTAGGTGGGGAGTTCCTGGACCAAAGGGGAGAAAATGGAGTCCAGATAGGTGGAGATGAGTTCGGTGGGGCAGGAGCAGGCTGAGACGATGGGTCGACCAGGGCAGGCAGGTTTGTGGATTTTGGGAAGGCTTTTATATGATCCACACGCTTATTCAGGACCATCATATCTACCCAAAATTTACATGTCACTGGACCTGATCTTGCATTGACTATGCCTCTTATCCATGCAGGGCCATTCCTATGGTCCGTACATCAAACTTTGTACCCTGAAGTAAATTGTGCTTCTGGCTTACCAGAGCCCTGTGTCCGGCATTGGTGTTCCTGATACCATTTCACCCTTGCCCTTAGGTCTGAGAAGATCAGATTTAATCTCGTGTGAAGCCTTCGCTCCTCTAGCAACTCTGCTGGAGCTATCTCTGTAGTTGCATGAGTGGCGGCTCTAAAATCAAATCAGGACCAGGACGTTTGTTCTTTATTAAACCTGCCTTCAAAGTTTGGACTGCTTTTTCTGCCAGAGCATTGGTTAATGGATGTTATGGAGCTTTTGTTACATGTCAAGTACCATTCAGCTTTAGGAAATACACAAATTCCTTCCATGTAAACGACATCCAGTTATCTGTGACCAACACTTCAAGGTTTCCTTGTATTACAAGAGAATGCATGCAGTTTGTCTATTGTTATCCCTGTGTTTGATGAATGAACTGTCTGCATATTCAACAACTTTGAGTGGGTGTCCACAATGGTTAAGAGCATTGAGACCATGAAAGGAATTGCATAGTTGATATGTTACTGAATCCAGGGCTTACCCAAAATTTCCCATGAATCGGGGGAGCAGCTACAGTAATTTTTGTCCTTGTTTGCACCCTGGGCAATGCTCTGCACATGCAGCTATGTCTGCAACCAATCCTGGGCATCATAATGTCTCGCCAGCATCTTCATTTTGGAAATAACTGGATCTGGCAGCGACGTTTGTTCAGGAATTTTACTCCTAGTCCCCATAATAATATACCATCTTTTCCTGTGATTCGGGTTCTCTGGGTCCAAATAGGTTTCAATTCTGGCTGTGAGGACCCTTTCATTTCTGCCATTATCACAATTATTTCAATTTTGCCAGGACCAGATCTTTCTGCATCCAAAGTCTGATAATGTCAGCTTTGAATGGAAATGTGTTCAGAAAATTTAAAATAATTATTGACTCTTCCAGTGGCAATACCACTAGTGATATATCTGCCAGCAGAAGGTGGCTCAAGGCTTCTGCATTTGCTACTTAGCCTCCTGGGTGAAGCCCCAATTGACAATTATATGCATAGTGTCATGATTGGAATGAGGTCAGCCAGGTGGACCTCATAGACTATGAGTTCCCTGATTGGGACAGTCCCAACCAGGGAGTCCTGGCTAACAATTATAAACATGAATGACAAGGGTAATATTCAGTCTAAGAGTCAGCTCTGAGCTAGCTGGGTCAGCGTCATTTACCATGCAGATGTAAATAAATCATTGTGGCACAAGTGGTCAGCACGTTTGACTGTTGGTGGTTGGTGGTTTGAGACCATCCAAACATGCAGCCTCTACTGTTTTCATTCCATTATCTTTCTTTGCTGCACTGTTAAAGGGGCCATGAAAATGTTCCCCAAACAGCATTTTTAATGGGCAGCATGGTGACAGTGATTAGCCCTGCTTCCTCACAGTAGCAGAGACCTGGGTTCAATTGCAGCCTTCATCAACTCCCTCTATGGAGTTTGCACATTCTCCCTACATCTGCATGGGTTTCCTCTGGGTGCTCTGGTTTCCTACAATTGTCCAAAGATGTGCAGGGTAGGTGGAATGGCCATGTTAAATTGCCCAGGGATGTGTAAATTAGGTGGGTTAGCCATGGGAAATGTAGACTTACCGGGATAGGGTAGAGAGGTGAGTCTGGTTGGGATGTTCTTTGAAGAGGCAGTGTGGACTTGTTGGGCCTAATAGCCTGTTTCTGCACTGTTGGGATTCTATCTAAAGGGTGATTCGGTGATGGGATACCAGCCTTCTTGGGGTTATTTCAGTAGAGGCGAGATAAAAACACCTTCCTGCAGACATTCATTTGCAGTGTTCATCTTTAAATTGGGTATGCATTTCTGGCATCATGCTTGACTTGTTCAATCCTGCCACCGAAGAGAATGCCCAGTATGTGAAAAAAATGCATTTTTTTTCCCTTGTGGGCAAGTGATATTGGTGATATGTGTAATTCTTCTGACAGCTTGTAGACCAGCAGCTTTATTGGTTAGTAGAAGCCTAACTTTCCCTGAGGGACCAGCTACTAAAACCTTTCAAGAGTTGAAATTCTGAGAGGCCATTTGATATGTAGGATTAATGATGTGACAATGGAAAAGTCTATGAGCTGAAGCCCAACTGGATTTCAAACAGGCATAACGACTGGTGGCCATAATGACTCAGAACATTGAGTCCATGAAAGGACCTGCAAAGTTGACATGCACCGAGTCCAGGGTTTACCTGGCAATTCCCACGAACTTGGGGAAGCTGTTGGTGTAATTTATGTCCTTATTGGCACTCTGGGCATTGTCCTACCAAAGCAGATATGTCAGCAGCCAACCCCGGCCACCAGGCATAACTTCTTGCCAACATCTTCATTTTGGATGGCAATTGAAAATTTATGAGCATTTTTTTGTAGTACATGGACTCCCAAAAGTATTGGTCACAGAAAATGGGCCATTGGCTAGCAGAGGATTCAAGTAGTTCTTAAAGTTGAATGGTAAGAAGGGACGATGCCATGCCATCCATCGTCCAATGATCTGGTGCAAAGAATTGTCCAAATTTTGAAGCCGGGCTGAATGGAATAGCCCACAGCTTCACCCAATACCAAACTGTCTCAGTTCCTGTTTGATTGTTGGACCAGTCCTCAAACAATTGCAAAATGTCTCGAGTAGAGTTGCTAATGAGGAGAAGACTCTATGCCATATTAAGACTGATCTTCTGGAACTTGGGGAAAGGGTGAAATGGCATCAGGAATCCCATAAAGGGAGGCAAAAGCCTAGTGGTATTATTACTGGGCTGTTAATCCAGAGACCCAGATAGCATTCTGGGGACAGTTCGAATCCCACCATGGCAGATGGTGGAATATAAATTCAATAAACTATAACTCTGGAATTAAGGGTCTAATGATGACTATGAATCCATTGTCAATTGTCAGAAAAACCCACCTGGTGCACTAATGTCCTTTAGGGAAGGAGACTGCCATTCTTACTTGGTCTGGCCTCAATGTCACTCTAGACACTCAGCAATGTGATTGACTCTGAACTACCTTCTGTGCAATTATGGATGGGCAACAAATGTTGCCTAGCCAGTGATGTCCTTATCCCGTTAATGAATAAGGAAAAAATTACCAGCCACAAGTCTCCTCAAAATGAGACAGACAGTTTACTTCAGGGGTCAAAGCTTGAAGTCAAAACCGCAGAAATGGCTCTGCCTGGGTAAGAGGCATAGCCAATGAAGTCACGTCCTATGATGCACCATGCTCGGGAAGGAGAATAGGTCTAGCTATGAAGATAGTTTGAGTAGATTAGGATTATTTTCATTAGAAAGACGGAGATTGAGGGGACACCTGATTGAGGTCGACAAAATCATGAGGGGTATAGACAGGGTGGATAGCAAGGAACTTTTTCCCAGAGTGGGGGACTCAATTACTAGGGGTCATGAGTTCAAAGTGAGAGGAGGAAAGTTTAAGGGAGATATGCGTGGAAAGTTCTTTACACAGAGGTTGGTGGGTCCCTGGAATGCATTGCCAGCGGAGGTGGTAGACACAGACACGTTGGCGTCTTTTAAGCTATATTTGGACAGGTACATGGATGGGCAGGGAGCAAATGGACACAGACCGTTAGAAAATAGATGACAGGTTAGACAGAGGATCTTGATCGGTGCAGGCTTGGAGGGCCGAAGGGCCTGTTCCTGTGCTGTAGGTTTCTTTGTTCTTTGTTCTTTGAAAGCTGCCACTTCACAAACAAGGCAGAAGCAAAACATACCCTGTCCTCAGAAATCTGGCAAGGCTGTCAGAACCCAAAGGTTCCCCTCTACACCTGGTGTTGAAGAAAACTCTGAGGATGATACGGACACGGTTGATGTCATAGCTTCTAAGTCTTAATTGCATGAAGAAGGTGAATTGCAGCTGAGTTGCTTTGGCAGGCTACAGTCCGGTACAGGCCTCCAGTATCTGAGGCAGAATTGGAGGAACCATTCCAGGTCCAAAAATGCCCTGGGAGAAGCTAGAGCAAAAAGAACAGGCCTTTTCCCAGGTCTTAGAAGGAGAGGGATGTTATGATTGGAATGAGGACAGACATATGGATCTCATAGAATATGAGCTCCCTGACTGAGCCTGTAACCTGGTCCGATCAGGGAGTCCTAGCTGACAGATATAAACAGGAACTTATAGTCAGAGATTCTACTCACTCTATGATCTGGCTATGAGGTACCTGAGTCGGTGTCATGTACAATGTACGTGTAACTAAGGGTTATCTTGGTGACAGGATACTAGCTGCCTTAGAGTTATTTTACTTATCATTACAGCCCGCAGCTGAATTCAGCCTGAAGTTATGGTGGCACTGTCATGTCCTCTTTAAGTAGACCTAGCAGGACTTTCTGGTCAGTAATTATTACAAATTTACATCCATAATGCTTTGATGAAACTCCCTGACTCAAAATATGACCGCCAACCCTCCTTCTCTATCAGGGTGTACTTATGCTCTACATTAGACAAAGTCCTGAATGTATACACTATTGGACGTTCCTCTCCATTGGGTCATGAGCTAATATTTCCCTGATGTTGTCAGGGGAGGCATCGTATATCAATACCAGGTCTCACTTGGGATCAGAGTGTTCCGACACCTTACACGATAATAGCTGTTTCTTTACTTCCCTGAAAGTTATGGCTTGACTATGTGGCCATCCCAATACCGACCCAATTTCTTTAAGAACTGATGCAAAGAAGCCAGGATGGAGGTGAATTTATGACTGAGATTTCTGTAATAATTCACCAACTCAAGGAAAGACCTATGTTCTGATATCAGTATGGGAGCTGGGACATCTTTGATCACTGTCCACTTTATCTTCCAACTGGTATAACCTGATCTTATTGACTCTATAGACCAAGAAAGTCACCTGGGGTGGTCTGAAACACTCATATTTTCCCTCCTGAAGTGTACAATCACCTGGGAGAAATGTCTAGGGACTATGTCCGAGTTCTCTAATTGGTCTTTCCTGTTATAAGCACGTTACTTAGATAAATGGACACCTTGGGTAGACCGAATTGAAAAATATTGAGCCAGTCTAGATGAGTCTTTCTCAACTAATTTAGTCCCCACAAGCTTGGGCCTGAGCCTTTCACGACAAACAGTTGTAATTGAACCAACTGATTCTCAACAAAGAACAAAGAAACCTACAGCACAGGAACAGGCGCTTCAGCCCTCCAAGCCTGCGCCGATCAAGATCCTCTGTCTAACCTGTCATCTATTTTCTAACGGTCTGTGTCCATTTGCTCCCAGCCCATCCATGTACCTGTCCAAATATATCTTACAAGACACTAATGTGTCTGCATCTACCACCTCCACTGGCAACCAAATTACCAGTTCAGCAAACAAATCAACAACCTCATCCACAGCCCGAGCTACAAGCCTTCCCAAAAAAGTGTAAAGTGGACAGTATGTTTAATGAGATGGCCACACCATAAATGATGGTGGCACAAGCTGGAAGGGAAGGGGTGACCATCAGAGTAAAAGACTCAGGAAGGAATTGCAGGAGTCCCTTGTGATTGTCTTCCTCTCAAGCAGATATACCAATTTGGATACTATTGGGATTATGGCCTCTCAAGGAATGGAGTACTCCCAGTTGCATATAATCATGAGCGTCTCTTATTCTATCAGAGAAGGTGATGAAAAAAATAAGTGGCAGGGCTACTGTGATAGAGATTCGATAGTAAGGGGTATAGACAGTCTCATCTGTGGCTGCAGATATGTGTGCAACACATATGGGTATCAATGACATAGGTAAACAATGTGATGGGGACATGAAAGCGGAATATAAGAAGTTAGGAATGAATTTGAAATGTAAGAACTCAAATGTCATAATCTCAGAATTCCTTCCAGTACCACATCTGGCAAAAGCAGGAATGAGAAGATAGATCTGATGAATGGCCTCCATTGTTGAGCAGCGGGAGTCAGGAGAGAGTATGAGGGGTCTGCTGGGAAGGTTGACTAGGACTGGACACAGGGCGGCTGAGTAAGTGAGGTAATGTATTTGGACGGTTGCTTTACCCAAAACAGTACTTTGGTAGTGTCTCCCACCCATCCTCCTCCTCTATCCATTAAGAAAGTTCTGAGCACTGATTTGGTAAGGTTATGAGATGTTTTTTCCTCAATAATCTGTTTGGAAATTCGGAACAGTGGGAATGGATGTTAGGGTATTTGCATGCTCCGCCTGGAGAATGTGGGAGGTAAGGGTCACCACTACTGTCCCTGCTGACTTCATCTGCAGGAAGTGCACCCAACTCCAGCTGCTCGAAAACTGCGTTAGGGAACTGGAGCTGGAGCTGGACGAACTTCGGATCATTCGGAAGGCTGAGGGGGTAATTGAGAGGAGTTACAGGGAGGTAGTCACACCTCAGGTACAGGATAAAGGTAGATGGGTTACAGTCAGGGGACAGAAAGGGAACAGGCAGACAGAGTATGGATCCCCTGTGGCCATTCCCCTCAATAACAAATATTCCATTCTGGAGAATATTGGGGTAATGACTTACCAAGGGTAAGCCATGGGGTACAGATCTCTGGCACAGAGCCTGTCCCTGTTGCTCAGAAGGGAAGGGGGGAGTGGAGGAGTGCATCAGTCACTGGGGACTCCATAGTTTGGGGGACAGATAGGAGATTCTGTGGGAATGAGAGAGACTCGCGGTTGGTGTGTTACCTCCCAGGTGCCAGGGTCTATGATGTCTCGGATCATGTTTTCGCGATTCTTAAGGGGGAGGGGGAGCAGATCCAAGTTGTGGTCCACATAGGCACCAACAGCATCGATAGGAAAAGGGATGGGGATGTAAAGCAGAAATTCAAGGAGCTAGGGTGGAAGCTAGAGCTAGAACAAGCAGAGTTGTTATCTTTGGTTTGTTACCCGTGCCATGTGCTAGCGAAGCGAGGAATAGGGAGAGAGAGCAGTTGAACACGTGGCTACAGGAATGGTGCAGGAGGGAGGGATTCAGATACCTGGATAATTGGGGCTCATTTCGGGGTAGGTGCGACCTCTACAAATAGGATGGTCTACACCTGAACCAGAGGGGCACCAATATCCTGGGGAGGGGGGATGTTTGCTAATGCTCTTCGGGAGGGTTTAAACTAATTCAGCAGGGCGATGGGAACCTGAATTGTAACTCCAGTGGACAGGAGCTTGAGAGTAGTGAGGTCATGATTAAGGTTTCAAGGTCGCAGGAGTGTACCGGCCGACAGGAAGGTGGTTTGCAGCGTGCCTACTTCAATGCCAGGAGCATCCGGAATAAGGTGGGTGAACTTGCAGCATGGATTGGTACCTGGTATTTTGATGTTGTGGCCATTTCAGAGACATGGATAGAGCAGAGACAGGAATGGTTGTTGCAGGCTCCAGGGTTTAGATGTTTCAGTAAGATCAGAGAAGGTGGTAAAAGAGGGAGAAGGATGAGAGGGGATCTGATTGAGACGTATAAGATTATTAAGGGATTGGACACTCTGGAGGCAGGAAGCATGTTTCCGCTGATGGGTGAGTCCGGAACCAGAGGACACAGTCTAAAAATAAGCGGTAGGCCATTTAGAACAGTGTTGAGGAAAAACTTCTTCACCCAGAGAGTGGTGGAGATATGGAATGCTCTGCCCCAGAAGGCAGTGGAGGCCAACTCTCTGGATACTTTCAAGAAAGAGATAGATCGAGTTCTTAAAGATAGTGGAATCAAGGGTTATGGGGATAAAGCAGGATCAGGATACTGATTGTGGATGATCAGCCATGATCATAATGAATGGTGGTGCTGGCTCGAAGGGCCGAATTGCCTACTCCAGCACCTATTGTCTATTGTCTATTGGCATTGTTAGACAAGGACAGTATTACAGTGGCAGAAAGGACATTTGATGAGGACTTGTCTACTGAGGTAGTGTGGGCTGAGGTTAGAAACAGGAAAGGAAAGGTCACCCTGTTGGGAGTTTTCCAAACGCCTACAAAATGTCCCAGAGATTAAAGGAAAGGATTGCAAAGATGATTCTGGATAGGAGCGAAAGTAACAGGGTAGTTGTTATGGGGGACTTTAACTTTCCAAATATTGACTGGAAATGCTATAGTTTGAGTACTTTTGATGGGTCAGTTTTTGTCCAATGTGTGCAGCAGGGTTTCCTGACATAGAATGGAGATAGGCCAACAAGAGGTGAGGCCACATTGGATTTGGTAGTGGGTAATGTACCAGGCCAAGTGTTAGATTTGGATGTAGGTGAGCACTTTGGTGATAGTGGCCACAATTTGGTTACGATTACTTTAACGATGGAAAGGGATAGATATATACCGCCGGGTAAGAGTTACAGCTGAGGGCAAGGACATTCTGAGGTGATTAGGATAGATCCATTGGATGGTGAAGGAAATTGCAGGGGCTGGGTACAATTGAAATGTCGAGCTTGTTCAAGGAATAGCTACTGCGTGTCCTTGATAAGCATGTACCTGTCAGGCAGGGAGGAAGTGGTTGAGCGAGAGGGAACTGTGGTTGACTAAAGAAGTTGAATCTCTTGTCAAGAGGGAGAAGGAGGCTCTTGTAAAGGTGAGGCATGAAGGCTCAGTTAGGGCTCTTGAGAGTTACAAGTTTGCCAGGAAGGACCTAAAGAGAGAGCTAAAAAGAGCCAGGAGCGAACATGAGACGTCGTTGGCAGGTAGGATCAAGGAAAACCCTAAAACTTTATATAGGTATGTCAGGTATAAAAGAATGTCGAGACTAAGTTTAGGACCAGTCAAGGACAGTTGTGCGTGGAGTCCGAAGAGATAGGAGAGGCTCTAAATGAATATTTTTCGTCAGTATTCACACAGGAAAAAAGACAATGTTGGCAAGGAGAGTATATCAGAATTCCTACAGTGTGGAAACAGGGCCTTCAGCCCAACAAGTCCACACTGAATCTTGGAGCATTCCACCCAGACCCATCATCCTACAACCCACCTAACCTACGCCTCCCTGAACACTATGGGCAATTTAGCAAGGCCAATCCACCTACCCCACACATCTTTGGACTGTGGGAGAAAACTGCAGCACCCAGAGGAAACCCTTGCAGACACAGGGCGAATGTGCAAACTCCACACAGACAGTTGCCCGAGGCTGTAATTGAACCCAGGTCCCTGATGCTGCGAGGCAGCAGTACTATCCATTGAGCCACCATGCTGCCCTATTGAGATATAGGCTACTAGACTAGATGGGATTGAGGTTCATAAGAAGAAGGTGTTTGCAATTCTGAAAAGTGTCAAAATAGATAAGTCGCTGGGCCAGATGGGGTTTACCCTAGGATTCTCTGGGAAGCTAGGGAGGAGCTTGCAGAGCCTTTGGATTTGATCTTTATGTTGTCATTGTCCACAGGAATAGAGCCAGAAGACTGGAGGATAGCAAATGTTGTCCCCTTGTTCAAGAAGGGGAGGAGAGACAACCCTGGTAATTATAGACCTGTGAGCCTTACTTTGGTTGTGGGTAAAGTATTGGAGAGGATTATAAGAGATAGGATTTATAATCATTTCTGGTTGCAGCAGCAGCGCGAGCGGGAGCTTGGACCAGGGGCCTGTCAGGAAGCCGAGCAGGAGCGGACATGGGACTGCTGAGTAAGTGAGGTAATATATTTGTGTAAGATAATAAAATGTGAGGCTGGATGAACACAGCAGGCCAAGCAGCATCTCAGGAGCACAAAAGCTGACGTTTCGGGCCTAGACCCTTCATCAGAGAGCTCTAGGCCCGAAACGTCAGCTTTTGTGCTCCTGAGATGCTGCTTGGCCTGCTATGTTCATCCAGCCTCACATTTTATTATCTTGGAATTCTCCAGCATCTGCAGTTCCCATTATCTCTAATATATTTGTGTGTTGCGTTAACCGAAACACTACTCGGGTAGTGTCTCCCACCCATCCTCCTCCTCTAACCAAAAAAAAGGTTCTGTGTGCCAGAAGGTGAGTAGTTTATTTTTAATTCTTTATTTTTCAACAGCCTCTTTGGGAATTTAGAATAATGGGAACGGAGGCCAGGGCAGTTGAATATTCCCCCTGCAGAATGTGGGAGATAAGGGTCACCACGAGTGTCCCTGCTGACTACATCTGCGGGAAGTGCACCCAACTCCAGCTCCACGAAAACTGCGTTAAGGAACTGAAGCTGGAGCTGGATGAACTTCGGATCATTCAGGAGGCAGAGGGGTTTATTGAGAGGAGTTAGAGGGAGGTAGTCACTCCTCAGGTACAAGAAAATGGCCAGATGGGTTACAGCCAG
Organism: Stegostoma tigrinum; assembly: GCF_030684315.1. Classification (NCBI taxonomy): domain Eukaryota; kingdom Metazoa; phylum Chordata; class Chondrichthyes; order Orectolobiformes; family Stegostomatidae; genus Stegostoma; species Stegostoma tigrinum. The sequence goes on along the minus strand of NC_081367.1, from coordinate 78,960,119 downwards.
GGGACAGAAAGGGAATTGGCAGGCAGATTAGGGATCCCCTGTGACCATTCCCCTCAACAATAAGTATGCGATTTTGGATACTGTTGGGGGGGACAACTTACCAGGGGAAAGCAGCAGGGCAGAGGTTTCTGGCGCAGAGCCTGTCCCTGCTGCTCAGAAGGGAAGGGGGAAGAGGAGCAGAGCAGTAGTCATTGGGGTCTCCATAGTTAGGGAGACAGGTTGGAGATTCTGTGGGGATGAGAGAGACTCATGGTTGGTGTGTTGCCTCCCAGGTGCCGGGGTGCGTGATGTCTCTGATCGTGTTTTTGGGATCCTTAAGGGGGAGGGGAAGCAGCCCCAAGTCGTGGTCCACTTAGGCATCAATAACATAGGTAGGAAGAGAGATGGGGATTTAAGGCAGAAATTCAGGGAGCTAGGATGGAAGCTTAGAGCTAGGACGAACAGAGTTGTTGTCACTGGTTTGTTGCCCATGCCACATGCTAGTGAGACGAGGAATAGGGAGAGAGAGGAGTTGAACACGTGGCTACAGGGATGGTGCAGGAAGGAGGGTTTTGGATTCTTGGATAATTAGGGCTCTTTCTGGGGTACGTGGGACCTCTACAAGCAGGATGGTCTTCACCTGAACCAGAGGGGTACCGATGTGTGTCTACTTCAACGCCAGGAGCATCCAGAATAAGGTGGGAGAACTTGCAGCATGGGCTGGTACCTGGGACTTCCATGTTGTGGCCATTTCGGAGACATGGATAGAATAGGGACAGGAATGGTTGTTGCAGGTTCCGGGATTTAGATGTTTCAGTAAGAGCAGAGAAGATGGTAAAACAGGGGGAGGTGTGGCATTGTTGGCCAAGGACAGTATTTCAGTTGCAGAAAGGATGTTTGGGGACTCGTCAACTGAGGTAGTATGGGCTGAGGTTAGAAACAGGAAAGGAGAGGTTGCCCTGTTAGGAGTTTTCAAAGGCCTCCGAATAGTCCCAGATACGTAGGGGAAAGGACAGCAAAGATGATTCTCGATAGGAGTGAGAGAGACAGGGTAGTTGTCATGGGGGTCTTCAACTTTCCAAATATTGACTGGGAACACTATAGTTCGAGTACTATAGATGGGTCAGTTTTTGTCTAGTGTGTGCAGGAGGGCTTCCTGTCACAGTATTTAGACAGGCCAACAAGGGGCAAAGCCACATGAGATTTGGTACTGGGTAATGAGCCTGGCCAGGTGTTAGATTTGGAAGTAGGTGAGCACTTTTGTGATAGCGATCACAATTCTGTTTTGTTTACTTTAGTGATGGAAAGGGACAGGTGTATACCACTGGGCAAGAGTTATAGCTGGGGGAAAGGCAATTATGCTGAGATGAGGCAAGATTTATGGAGCATAGGATGGGGAAGGAAACTGCAGGGGATGGGCACATTGGAAATGTGGAGCTTATTCAAGGAAAAGCTCCTGTGTGTCCTAGATAAGTATGTACCTGTCAGGCAGGGAGGAAGCTGTAGAGCGTGGGAGCCGTGGTTTACGAAGAAAGTGGAATCTCTGGTCAAGAGAAAGAAGAAGGCTTATGTTAGGATGAGAGGTGAAAGCTCAGTTAGGGTGCTTGAAGGTTACAAGGTAGCCAGGAAAGACCTAAAGAGAGAGTTCAGAAGAGCCAGGAGGAGACATGAGAAGTTGCTGGCGGATAGGATCAGGGTAAACCCTGAGGCTTTCTATAGGCAGATAAGGAATAAAAGAATGACGAGAGTAAGATTAGGGCCAATCAAGGATAATAGTGGGAAGTTGTGCGTGGAGTCAGTGGAAATAGGGGAAGCACTAAATGAATATTTTTCAACAGTATTCACTCTAGAAAACGACAATGTTGTCATGGAGAATACTGAGGCACAGGCTACTAGACTACGTGGGATTGAGGTTCACAAGGAAGAGGTATTAGAAATCCTACAGAGTGTGAAGATAGATAAGTCCCCTGGGCTCGATGGGATTTATCCTAGGATCCTCTGGGAAGCCAGTGAGGAGATTGCTGAGCCTTTAGCATTGATCTTTAACTCATCATTGTCTAGAGGAATAGTGCAGATGACTGGAGGATAGCAAATGTGGTTCCCCTGTTCAAGAAGGGGAGTGGAGACAACCCTGGCAATTATAGACCAGTGAGACTTACTTCAGTTGTTGATAAAGCGTTGGAAAAGGTTATAAGAGTTAGGATTTATAATCATCCAGAGAAGAATAATTAGATTAGGGAGAGTCAGCACGGTTTTGTGAAGGGTAGGTTGTGCCTCACAAACCTTATTGAGTTCTTTGAGAAGGTGACCAAACAGGTAGATGAGAGTAAACCGGTTGGTGTGGTGTATATGGCTTTCAGCAAGGCGTTCAATAAGGTGCCCCACAGTAGACTATTGTACAAAATGCGGAGGAATGGGATTGTGGGAGATATAGCAGTTTGGATCGGAAATTGGCTTGCTGAAAGAAGACAGAGGGTGGTAGTTGATGGGAAATGTTCATCCTGGAGACCAGTTACTAGTGGTGTACCACAAGGGTCGCTGTTGGGTCCATTGCTGTTTGTCATTTTTATATATGACTTGGATGAGGGCGTAGAAGGATGGGTTAGTAAATTTGCAGATGACACTCAGGTCGGTGGAGTTGTGGACAGTGACGAAGGATGCTGTACGTTGCAGAGAGACATAGATAAGCTGATGAGCTAGGCTGAGAGGTGGCAAATGAAGCTTAATGCGGACAAGTGTGAGGTGATGCACTTTGGTAGGAGTAACCGGAATGCAAATTACTGGCCTAATGGTAAGATTCTTGGTCGTATAGATGAGCAGTGAGATCTCGGTGTCCATGTACACAGATCCTTGAAAGTTGCCACCCAGGTTGACAGGGCTGTTAAGAAGGCATACAGTGTTTTAGCTTTTCTTAATAGAGGAATCGAGTTCTGGAACCAAGAGGTTATGCTGCAGCTGTAGAAAACTCTGGCGCGGCTGCACTTGGAGTATTGTGTACAGTTCTGGTCACTGCATTATAAGAAGGATGTGGAAGCTTGGGAAAGGGTGCAGAGGAGATTTACTAGGATGTTGCCTGGTATGAGGGGAACGTCTTATGAGGAAAGCCTGAGGAACTTGAGGCTGTTTTCATTGTAGAGAAGAAGGTTGAGAGATGACTTAATTGAGACATATAAAATAATCAGAGGGTTAGATAGGGTGGATCGGGAGAGCCTTTTTCCTAGGATGGTGACGGCGAGCATGAGGGGGCATAACTTTGAATTGAGGGGTGAAAGATATAGGACAGATGCCAGAGGTAGTTTCTTTCCACAGATTGTGGTAAGGGAATGGAACGCTTTGCCTGCAATAGTAGTAGATTTGCCAACTTTAAGTACATTTAAGTCGTCATTGGACAAGCATATGGATGTACATGGAATACTGTAGGTTAGATGGGCTTCAGATTGGTATGATAGGTCGGCACAACATCGAAGGCTGAACGGTCTGTACTGTGCTGTAATGTTCTATGTTCTATGTAGGAAGGAATAATTTGATTCGGGATAGGCAACAAGGTTTTGTGAAGGACAGGTCGTGGATCACAATACTTGTTGAGTTCTTTGAGATGGTGACCAAACAGATGGATGTGGGTAAAGTGATTGATGTGGTACATGTCGATTTCAGTCAAGCGTTTGATAAGGTTCCCCACGGTAAGCTATTGCAGAAAATACGGAGGCATGGGATTGAGAGTGATTTAGCAGTTTGGATCAGAAATTGGCTAGCTGTAAGAAGAAAGAGGGTGGTGATTGATGGGAAGTATTCATCCTGGAGCTCAGTTCCTAGTGGTGTACTGCAAGGATCTGTTTTGGGACCACTGCTGTTTGTCATTTTTATAAATGTCCTGGATGAGTGCACAGAAGAATGGGTTAGTAAATTTATGGATGACACTAAAGACGGTGGAGTTGTGGATAGTGCGGAAGGATGTTGCAGGTTACAAAGGGACATGGATAATTTGCAGAGCTGGGCTGAGAGGTGGCAAATGGAGTTTAAGGCGAAAAAGTGTGAGGTGATTCACTTTGGAAGGAGTAACAGGAATACAGGGTACTGGGCAAATGGTAAAATTCTTGGTAGAGTGGACGAGCAGAGGGAGGTCAGTGTCCATGTGCATAGATTCCTGAAAGTTTTCACCCAGATTGACAGGGTTGTTCAGAAGGCATGTGGTGTGTGAGGATTTATTGGCGAAGGGATTGAATTTCATAGAACATAGAACATAGAAAAGTACAGCACAGTACAGGCCCTTCGGCCCACGATGTTGTGCCATGGAATAATCCGAATCCAAAAATAAAATAACCTAACCTACATTCCCCTCAACTCACTGCTGTCCATGTGCATGTCCAGCAGTCGCTTAAATGTCACCAATGACTCCGCTTCCACGACTTCCACTGGTAAACTATTCCATGCGCTCACAACTCTCTGGGTGAAGAACCTCCCTCTGACGTCTCCTCTATACCTTCCTCCTAACACCTTAAAATTATGACCCCTCATGGCAGTCAATCCTGCCTTGGGGGAAAGTGTCTGGCTATCGACTCTATCCATGCCTCCCATTACCTCGTAAACCTCAATCAGGTCACCTCTCTTCCTCCTTCTCTCCAGAGAGAAAAGCCCGAGACCAGTCAACCTCTCCTCATAAGACAAGCCCTCCAGTCCAGGCAGCATCCTGGCAAACTTCCTTTGCACCCTCTCCAAACCCTCCACATCTTTCCATTAATAGGATGACCAGAACTGGACACAATATTCCAAGTGTGGTCTCACCAGGGTTTTGTAGAGCTGCAGCATAACCTCGCAGCTCTTAAACTCGATCCCCCTGTTAATGAAAGCCAAAACACCATATGCTTTCTTAATAACCTTATCCACTTGGGTGGCAACTTTGAGGAAGCTACGCACTTGAACACCAAGATCCCGCTGATCCTCCACGCTGCCGAGAATCCTGCCTTTAATCCTATATTCAGCATTTAAGTTCGACCTTCCAAAATGCATCACTTCACATTTATCCAGGTTGAACTCCATCTGTCATTTCTCAGCCCGGCTCTGCATACTGTCAATGTCTCGCTGAAGCCTGCAATAGCCCTCGATACAATCAACGGCACATCCAACCTTTGTGTCATCAGCAAACATACTAACCCACCCCTCAACCTCCTCATCCGAGTCATTTATAAAAACTACAAACAGCAGATGCCCAAGGACAGAGCCCTGTGGGACACCACTCAGCGCTGACCTCCAGGCAGAATACTTACCATCTACAACCACTCTGTGCCTCCTTTCAGCCAACCAATTCTGAATCCAGACAGCCAAATCACCCTGTATCCCATATCTCCTGACTTTATGAATGAGCCTGCCGAGGGGAACCTCATCAAATACCTTGCTGAAGCCCATGTACACCACAACCACTGCTCGACCCTCGTCAACCTGTCTCGTGACTTCCTCAAAGAACTCAATAAGATTCCCTTTCTTTAAAAGACGAACAACATTTGCCTGTCTCCAATCTTCCGGTATGACTCCCATGGAGAGTGAGGAAGCAAAGATCTTCGCCAACGGCTTAGCAACCTCCTTTCTCACTTCCCGGAGCAACCTAGGATAAATCTGGTCTGGCCCTGGGGACTTATCAATCTTAATGTTTGCCAAAATTCCAGCAAATCAACTTCCTCAAACTTGATCTGTTCAAGCCTGTTTTCCTGCTCCTCAAAGTTCTCATTCACAACAAGGTCCCTTTCCTTCGTGAAAACCGATGCAAAAAACACACTTAGGGCTTCCCCTATCTGCTCAGACTCCACGCACAAGTTCCCCACGCTATCCCTGATTGGCCCTACCTTCTCACTGATCATTCTCTTATTCCTCACGTATGAGTAAAATGCCTTCTGGTTCTCCCTAATCCTTCCTGCCAAGCCTTTTTCATGGCCCCTCCTGGCCCTCTTCAGTCCACTTTTGAGCTCCTTCCGAGCAAGCCTGTAATCCTCTAAAGCTGTGCTAGACCCTTGCTTCCTCCACCTTACGTAAGCTGCCTTTTTCTTTTTGACAAGAAGCACCTCTGTACCCGTCATCCAAGGCTCCTGAGTCTTACCCCTTCTTACCTGTCTCAGAGGAACAAATTTATACATCACTCGCAACAACTGCTCCTTAAACAGCCTCAAAGATGTCTGCTGCGCCCTTTCTGTGGAACAATTGCTCCCAATCTGTACTTCCCAACTCCTGTCTGATAGCGCCATAATTTCCTTTACCCCAGTTAAATATCTTCCCCTGGTAACTATTCCTTTCCCTCTCCAGGGCTATGGTAAATGTGAGGCTGTTGTGGTCACTGTCGCCAAAGTGTTCCACCACGAGATCTGACACCTGTCCTGGCTCATTGCCGAGCACCAAATCCAAAATGGCCTCCCCCCTCGTCGGCCTGTCCATATACTGAGTAAGGAAACCCTCCTGAACACACCTGACAAAAACGGCTCTATCCAAACCATCTGCACTGAGGAAGTTCCAATCAATATTGGGAAAGTTGAAGTCACCCATAACCACAACCCTGCTACGTTTGCACTTTTCAACAATCTGCCGGCCAATGAGTTCTTCAATCTTCCTACTGCTATTTGGGGGTCTGTAGAAAGCCCCCAATGAGGCGACTGCTTCCTTGCTGTTCCTAACTTCCACCCATACTGACTCAGTCGTTAAACCTTCCTCAGCAACCTCAGCCCATACCACCTCAGTAGACGAGACCTCATCAAATGTTCTTGAGCCACCATTATATGTCCTTGACCAACAAAGCCACACCTCCCCCTCTTTTACCACCTTCCCTAACCTTCATGAAAGATCTAAACCCTGGAACCTGCAACATCCATTCCTGACCCTGCTCTATCCTTGTCTCCAAAATGGCCACGACATCGAAGTCCCAGGTACTTATCCATGCTGCAAGCTCACCTACCTTATGCTGGATACTCCTGGTATTGACGTAGACACATTTCAAACCAGCTTGCTGTCTGCCAGCGCTCTCCTGTGGCAGTGAGGTCCTGTCCATGTCCCCCCTACGCTCATCCTCCTCTGTACTAGGACTACACCTCAGTTTTCCATCCCCCTTCTGAGCTAGTTTAAATCCACCTGAATATCACTCGCAAATTTCACACCCAGGATATTAGTGCCCCTCTGGTTCAAGTGGAGACCGTCCTATTTGTAGAGGCCCCACCTTCCCCAGAATGAGCCGCAATTGTCCATGTACCTGAAGTCCTCCCTCCTGCACCATCCCTGCAGCCACATGTTCAGCTGAAATCTCTCCCTGTTCTTTGCCTCATTTTCACGTGTCATGGGAAACAAACCAGAGATGACCACCCTGTTTGTTCTAGCTCTCAGCTTCCACCCTAGCTCCCTGAAATCCTGCCTGACATCCCTATCCCTCTTTCTACCTATGTCATTGGTGCCTATGTGGACCACGACTTGGTGATGGTCACCCTCTCCCTTCAAGACCCCAAAGACACGATCCGAGACATCACGGACCCTGGCATCTGGGAGGCAACACAAGAACCGTGAGTCTCTTTCGTTCCCGGCAAACCTTCTATCAGTCCCTCTAAATAATGAGTACCCAATGACTGTCACTCTCTTCCTATCCCCCCTTCCCTTCTGTGCAAGGGGGACAGACTCTGTGCCAGAGACCTGCACCCTACTGCATGCCCCTGGTACGTCATCCACCCCCCCCCCCCCCCCCCCCACAACGGTATCTAAAACGGTACACTTATTTTTCAGGGGAACGACCACAGGGGATCCCTGCACTGACTGCTTTTTCCCCCTTCTAACAGTTACCCAGCTTTCTTCACGCTTAGGAGTAACTACTTTCCTGTAACTCTTGTCTATCACTGACTCTGCCTCCCGAATGATCACCTATATAGCTGAGGGATGTGAAAAAAAAGTCCGTCCCTTCCCAGAAACCTCTGCTCCGAGGTGCTGCTGCTGCACAAATAAATGGAAGGCTCCGACACTTGAGGTAGGCTATTTAAAGATTTAAAATCTCTGACTCACCGGCTTCCGACAGGCCCCTGGTCCAAGCTCCCGCTTGCATTGCTGTTGCACAAAGAAATGGATGGCTCCGACGCTCGAGATAAGCTTTTTAAAGATCTAAAATCTCTGACTCACCGTCTTACTGACAGGCCCCTGGTCCAAGCTTCTGCTCGCGGTGCTGCTGCAACCGGAACCAGGAGGTCATGTTACCACTGTACAAAACTCTGGTGTGGTCACACTTGGAGTATTGCGTAGAGTTTTGGTCACTGCATTATAAGAAGGTTGTGGAAGCTTTGGAAAGTGTGCAGAGGAGATTTACCAGAATGTTGCCTGGTATGGAGCGAAGGTCGAAAGAGGTAAGGCTGACAGACATGAAGCTGTTTTCGTTAGAGAGAAGAAGGTTAAGAGGTGACTTAATAGAATCATACAAGGTGATCAGAGGTGATGGTGATGGCGAGCACAAGGAGACATAGCTTTAAATTGAGAGGTGATAGATATAGGATAGATGTCAGAGGTAGGTTCTTTACTCAGAGAGTAGTAAGAGCATGGAATGCCCTGACTGCAACAGTAGTAGGCTTGCTAACTTTAAGGGCATTTAAATGGTCATTGGATAAACTTATGAATGATAATGGAATAGTAAAGGCTAGATGGGCTTCAGATTGGTTTCACAGGATGGCGCGATATCAAGGGCCAAAGGGCCTTTACTACGCTGTGATGTTCTATGTTCTATGAATGCGTGGCCGGAGAGTTGATGTACCAAAGAGAGGTTTATCTTCTTGAGACAGTGACACTGTTTCTGGGGAGGGTGAGAAAGTTTGTACCCGGGCAGAGTTGTGACAAATGTCTCATGGGGATTTTTACTAGTTTTGTTGGTGAGGTGCTATACGAGTTAGACAGAGGAATGGGAACCAAAGTGTAGGTTTAGAATGATCAAATTCAGATCAGGAAACAGGAGATAGAGCATTAGTTAGTGATGTAATCAGTGGCTTAGAAAAACAAAAGAGATCAGGATCAAAAATCACTCAGCAATACAAATTGATGGGATTGAAATGTTTATAATTCAGTGCAAGTAATATTACAAGCAAGGCAAGTGAAATAAGGGCACTGATGGACACATTGCAGCATGTGATCATTATTATACAGAAACCTGGTTAAAGGAGGGGCAATATTGGCAGATCAACATCCCTGGATATGAGGCTTTCAGGCAGGGTGGAGTGGTTGACACCAAGGAGGATGGAAGCGGTAATGGTTAAAGATCCATTTACAGCTGTCAGAACAGATGGCATACTGAACAAGTGAGCAAATGAGGCTAATGGATTGAGCTGATGGTGGTCATTGTCTGAGCTGGTGGTGGAGGCAAAGACTCTTAACACTTTCATAAAGGACGTGGGTCTGCACCTCAAGTGCTGTAAGCTGCAGGGCTAGGGTCCACCTGCAGGAAGATAGGTATTGAAAGTGCATCTGAGTGTCTTTAACTCCGCAAGAACTTAATGTTTGCAAATGGCTCCTTTCTGAGCCGTGCATCAAACATAGAACAATACCGGAAAAAAATTGACTTTTTAGCCTACAATATTGTGCCGAACATGACACTGAATTCAACTAAATCCTTCTGCCTGCCCTTGGTGCATGTCCTTCCATTCCTTTCAAATTCATGTGCTTATCTAAAAGTCTCCAAAATACCCCTAGAGTACTTGTCACCACCACCACCCCCGTATCACGTTTCACATTCCTACAACTCTGTGTGCAAAAAATTTACTCCTCCCACCTCTTTTGAACTTTCCCCCTCTCATCTTAAATTGATGCCCCCTTGCATCGCACATTTCTAATCTGGCCAGTAGATTTGACTATCAACGCCTACTACGCATTTCATAATTTTACAGTCTTCCATCAAGTCTACCCTCAGACTCCACTGCTACAGAAAAGATATCTGAGTTTATTTAGATCCTCCTTAGAGCTCCTGCCCTCTAATACTGGCAGCATCCTGGTTGAATCTTGTCTGCACCCTCTCCAAAGCCTCTATATCCTTCCTGTAGTGTGACAACCAAAACACAATACTCTAAGTCTGGCCTAACCAAAGTCTTAAAAAGTTACGATATTACACCCTGACTTGCACTCAAATGTAGGGGTGAGGAGATGGCCCAGTAGTATTATCATTGAACTGTTAATCTAGAGACCCAGACAACATCCTGGTGACCAGGTTCAAATCCTGCCTTGGCAGATAGTGGAATTTCAATTCAATAAATACCTGGAATTAAGAATCTAATGATGATTATCAGAGTAAAAACCTGTCTGGTTCACAAATTTTCTTTCTGGAAGGAAACTGCCTAACTTGGTCTGGCCTACATGTGGTTCCAGTTCCACTGCAATGTGGTTGATTCTGAACTGCCCTCTGGCCAATTAGGGATGAGAAATAAATGCTCCCTAGCCAATGGCACCCACATCCCATGAAGGAAGAAAGAAAAATAATTTCCCAACCAATAAAGGTAAGCATGCCATAAGCCTTCTTTGCTATCCTACCTACGTGTTTGGCCACTTTCAGCGAGCTGTGGACTTGAACCCCAAGATCCTTCTGTACATCAATGCTGCTCATTAACTGTACGCTTTTCCTTAACATTTGATCTCCCAAAGCATATCACCTCACACTTACACAGATTAAACTCCATCTGCCATTTCTCCACCCAAATCTGCAACTGATCTATGTCCTGCTGTATCCTTCGACAACCTTCTATCCTATCCACATGTCTACCAATCTTTGTATTGTCTGCAAACTTACTAACTCACACATCTACATTTTCATTTAAGTCATTTATATACATCACAATAACAGAGGTCCCAGTACAGATCCCTGCGGAACATTACAAGTCACAGATCTTCAATCTGAAAAGCACCCTTTCACCGCTACCATCTCTCCTCTACGAGCAAGCAAACTCTGAATTCATGCCGCCAAGTCACTGTGGATCCCTCATGAGCCTACCATGAGGAACCTTGTTGAAAGCCTTACTAAATTCCATGTAGACTACATCCATTGCTCTATCCTCTTCGATCACCTTTGTCACCTCCTCAAAAAATTCGATCAAGTTAGTAAGATCCTGCACAAAACCCTGCTAATTGTCCCTAATTAGGCCATGTTTTTCTAAATGTGCATAAATCCTATCCCTAAGAATACTCTCCAACAGCTTTCCAACCACTGAGTGAGGATCACTAGTTTATTGTTCCAGTAACCCAAAACATTAACTCTGATTTCTATCCATCGATGTTTCCAGAAATGCTGAGATTTTCTAGAAATGTCTTTGTTTGTTCCCTCATGCCACTCATCATCTGCTGTTGATCCTTCCTGTCTTTTGTAACATTCAATATGCTAAATCTCAAAATTAAATTGACTTTCTCAGCACCCCATGAATTTCTTGCCTCCTCTTTGTCTTTTCAATTGGTGTTTCATCGTGCAAATAAGGTGTGAATGAAATTCGTCATCTCCATGTCTTTCCTTTTTGGCAGCTAATCTGATGACCATACTTATACTGTCTCGAGGGAGCTGCGGTCTCTGCAGTTGTACAGGTCGGTATTTGATGTCCATGGCAGTGGCAGATTTTCTGGTGATCATCCTCTGTGTCATTATGAACTACTTGGGATCTCTCCACTTCCCCATCTCATTCCTCCACCATTACAATGTTTGCAGTCTTAACAGTATAGTAAATGCTGCAGTGGTGGATAGCTCAGTCTGGCTTACTGTCGCCTTCACCATTGATCGCTTCATCGCCATCTGTTGCCCAAAGTGGAAAGTGAGATATTGCACCGAGAAAACAGCAGCCTGGGTAATACTGACAATTTGCACAGTGAGCTTCTTGAGAAACATCCCACGCTACTTCACCTATGAACCTGATTACCTGCGTGGTCCATTTCCATTCTGCCGGCTTCGTAAGTTGTGTACCAATGTCCCTTGGGCAATATATTTGTGTCTGTGCACAGTCTTAACGCCACTTATTCCTTATGTGTCCATATTGTTTCTCAATGCACTGACCGTCAGACACATTCTTGTAGCCAGTCGAATCCGGAAGACATTGCGGAGTCAAAGCAACGATGGGAAACAATCTGACCCAGAGATGGAGAACCGTAGAAGGTCCATCATTCTGCTCTTTGCCATATCGGGCAATTTCATCATTCTGTGGATGACAAAGGTTGTTGTCTTTGTGCTTGAAGAGATGTTGCTGGAACTGAACTTCATGAATGCAATGATTCATGTTGGGGACATGTTAATGTATCTGAATTCCTGCACTAACACCTGTATTTATGCTCTCACCCAGGCTAAGTTCAGAGATGAGATTAAGCGAGTTGTGTCATATCCAATTAATCTTTTGCTGAAGATTATAAAATAGCAAAATAGAAGCAAAACTTGTTACCTTAATGGCTCCACTTCAGGGTCTTCTCACGGTGGCGGGTATGGGAGTGGGAATAAAGCAGAAGGATCAATTTGAATTAAGAAAATTCAATTCCATATAGACAATGCACAAAGGCTTCATGACTGCATTGGTGATAGAATTAAGCTTAAGGCTATGTTTATGGTTAGGCTTAGTTTTAGAGTTTGGGAAGAATTCACATTGATTGGGAACAGAATAATTGAAGTTAGAGTATTTGGGAATAATTGTCTGTGGGTCAGTTTCATGCACAAAACAAAATTGCCAAATGCTTTCACATCATCTATTATACATATCATTGGTCATTTTCACCTCTCCACCAACGAAAACGTATGAATCAGGAGTATGGTTAAATACGTTCCAATCATCTTGATAAGTGTGATGCTAAAAACTCTCAAGAAACTTGATGCCACTTTACTGAAACAGCATGTTTCATGGGTATTCCATTCACCACTTTCAATATTCACTCATGGTATGATAAATGTACAGATTTTGCATTGAATTCTATCTCCAAAGGTACAGCAGCAATTGATCAAGGTTTCTACAACATTGATAATAGGACACAAAGGGTCATGGTAGAAGGCTATTTGGCTGACTGAAGGCTGATGTCCAGTGGTGCATCACATGGATCATTATTGGGAACCCTAACTGTATGCTCTATACATAAATTATATAGATGAAAATGTGCGGAAAATGTGAAGCAAATTTGCAATCAACACCAAGATTGGCAGAATGTTTAATAATGAAAAAGATAGTTGCAGGTTACAGGAGGTATAAATTGGTTGGTCAGATGGACAGACCACTGATAAATGGTCATTTAATCCTGTTAAGTGTGAGCTAATGCACTTTGGAAGAAGAAGCAGTTGAAAGGAATATTTGATGGATGGTAGGATACGGGGTAGCTTCCAAGAACAGAGGGGTCTTGAGGTAATTATTTACCTATTCTTGAAATCAGCACAGCACATGAATAGGATAGTCACGAAGGCAAATCAGACACTTGCTTTCATCAGAGTATAAAAGCAAGGAGGTAATTTTGGAGTTTTACAGAACATTGATCAGGCTACAATTGTATCAGTGATAATGGGAACTGCAGATGCTGGAGAATCCAAGATAATAAAGTGCGGAGCTGGATGAACACAGCAGGCCAAGCAGCATCTCAGGAGCACAAAAACTGACGTTTCGGGCCTAGACCCTTCATCGGAGAAGGGTCTAGGCCCAAAACGCCAGTTTTTGTGCTCCTGAGATGCTGCTTGGCCTGCTGTGTTCATCCGGCTTCACACTTTATTATCATTGATCAGGCTACAATTGGAATACTGCATGCAGTTCTGGCCACTTCACTGCAGCCACTAGAGGGGGTACAAAGGAGGTTCAAAAGGATGTTAGATAATGAAGAAGGGTCTAGGCCCGAAACGTCAGCTTTTGTGCTCCTGAGATGCTGCTGGGCCTGCTGTGCTCATCCAGCCTCACATTTTATTATCTTGGATTCTCCAGCATCTGCAGTTCCCATTATCATTAATTCAAAAGGATGTTGCCTGAAATGGAAAAGTTGAGCTATAAGGAGAGATTGGATAAGCTTGGATTGTTCCCTTCAGAGCCGAGAAGGCCGAAGGGGGACACGATTGAGGAGTATAAGGTTATGAGGGGTAGAGACAGGTTGAATAGAGAATAGTTGTTTCCCTTGGTTAAGGGGGCCAATTATGGGAGGGTTTGGCTTTATAGTAAGGGGCAGGAGATTCAAAGGGGATTTGGGAAAATAAAAACTTTTTCATTTAGCTGGTGGTGGGAATCTGGAATGGACAGCCTTGGAAGGTATTGGAGGTTAGAAACTTTAGGACATTTAAAAAAATGTTTGGATGTGTATTTCAAATATCGTAACATTCAAGAATATAAGACAAGTACAGGAAATTGGGATTAGAGGACTATTATTGGTAGTTATGTTGGTGCAGGCACAATGAGCCGAAGATAATAAAATGTGAGGCTGGATGAACACAGCAGGCCAAGCAGCATCTCAGGAGCACAATGTGCTCCTGAGATGCTGCTTGGCCTGCTGTGTTCATCCAGCCTCACATTTTATTATCTTGGAATCTCCAGCATCTGCAGTTCCCATTATCTCTGATACAATGAGCCGAAGGACTTTTTCTGTGACATATGAATTTATAAGTCAGCTTTACTCTTGTGACTACCACAATGAAAAAGGGAGCAGATGAATGGCAACACCACCACCTGCAAAGTCTACTCAAAGTGGTAGATAATCCTGGCTGGGTACTATATCACCATTACTCATATACGTTGAATTAACGGGAACTGTTCTGAGGAAGGGTCACCGGACCCAAAACCTTAATTCTGTTTTCTCCTCCACAGATGCTGCCAGACCTGCTGAGCTTTTCCAGAAACTTCGTTTTTGTTTCTTTCAATAACATCTCTATTTTCAATTGATATTCCAAATTTTTAACCTGTGACTCCTAGTCTGTAGACCATTAAGTCAAATTTCTAATTCAGAACATGCATGAATCCATTGTTGAAGAGGGCATTAAAAAAAGATCATAACACACTGAAGCAGAGATGTAGTGATCATAATGAGGTCAACCAGGTGGACCACATAGAATAAGCGTTCCCTGATTGGAGCTATTAATCTGGTCCAAACAGGGAGTTCTGGCTGACAGATATAAACAGGAGCATCGGACATCCTGTTCACACAGAGCTGGCTCTGAGGAAGCTGCATCAGTGTCAAGTTCTATAGAATAATGGGTGCCTTGGTGACGAGATATCAGCCTCAATGGAGCTATTTCAGTGTGATGAGAGAAAAGCATGTTCCTGAACAAATTCACTCACATTCGTCTTTGAGTTGGAGTAGGCATTCCTGACATCATATTGTTATTTTGAATGCTCAATTTGTTCAATCCTGTCGTTGAAGACTGGGTCCAGTATGTGGAAAGACTCCATTACATTTTCTAGGCAAATAACACTGGGAAAGGTGAAAAGCAACAACTAATTCCCCTGACAGTCTATGGACCTGCAGCTATTTCTTTTCTGGGAGTCATAAATTAAAAGTGAAGGATACTCAATTAAAATATAGCTGTTATTGAATGGCGGAAGTAGCTCAAAGTACCAAGTGACTTACTGCTGGTTCTTGTCTGTATGTGCATGCTATAATTTCTTATCCTTTCAGTTATTAGGAGCCCAAATTTCCCTGAGACATCAGATACTAATACCTTTCAAGAATTTATGGCCCTCGTCACTTCCTCTGGTGCTCCCGCTCCTTCTCTGAAAGGGGAAAAACACCGCTGCCCGCTACCGGTAAGTAATTTTGAAAATAAACTGCTCTACCTTAGCTGCAGTCTTCCGGGTCCGTCTTACCTCCGCTGCTGCTCGCACTCAAAATGGCCGTTGGCGTCGAAGGGTGAGTATTTATACTCACTGCTTTCCTTCCCGGCTGCCCCTCTGGCCCTCGTCACTTCCTCTGCTGCTCCCGCTCCTTCTCTGAAAGAGGAAAAACACCGCTGCCCGCTACCGGTAAGTAATTTTAAAAATAAACTGCTTTACCTTAGCTAATAAAATGTGAGGCTGGATGAACACAGCAGGCCAAGCAGCATCTCAGGAGCACAAAAGCTGACGTTTCGGGCCTAGACCCTTCATCAGAGAGGCTCTCTGATGAAGGGTCTAGGCCCGAAACGTCAGCTTTTGTGCTCCTGAGATGCTGCTTGGCCTGCTGTGTTCATCCAGCCTCACATTTTATTATCTTGGAATCTCCAGCATCTGCAGTTCCCATTATCTCTGCTTTACCTTAGCTGCAGACTTCCGGGTCCGTCTTACCTCCACTGCTGCTCGCACTCAAAATGATGCCAAACCTCCTCTATTTCTGAGACTATTGCTTTTACTCAGCAATTTGAGAGCCAGGGGAATCCATTTCAGGATTTTTGACTAAGTTGAAGAGACTGGCAGAGACATGTTACTTTAGTTTAATGCTTAATGAGATGCTGAGAGAATGTTTGGTATGCCGGATTAATGATGTAACTATGCAAAAGCACCTATTAGCTGAATCCCAACTGAACTTCAGACACTACAAGTGGCTCTATCATTGGAAAATGAGCAAGTGGAGCATTTGGGTCACAGCTTATTCCGATGGAAGTGGACACTCTCTCCAGTCCAACTGAGCTTGGGGAACACCACTTGAATGAGGGCAATTGCAAAACCTCACTCAGGACATATTCTGAATAGAGGGATTCTAGGTCAGCCCACAACGAATCATCAAAGCAAAGCTGAGCCTTGGTCAAGCAATTGAAACCTTTTTCCAGGCCCGGGCCAGCAAGCCATTGTAGTTGCTCACGACTCAAGACAACAAAAGAGTCCCATATGACCTACATTGAGTAAGAGAACTCATAGGCCGGTATCCAGGAGAGTGCATACCCTGGAAAATCCACCTCCTTCTGGTTTAGCAACATTCAAATCAGGACTAAAATCAAAAGCACATTTCTAAGAAGGTCTCAGATGCAAAATGTCAGCTTTCCTGCTCCTCTGATGCTGCCTGACCTGCTGTGTTCCTCCAGCTCCACACTTTGTTATCTCAATCAAAATAAACATCTGGTTAAATGGTCATCTTGTTCTGTTGGAGGTTGATATTGATGTGGCCTTTTCAGTGATTGCAGAACCAGTCTTTAACAAAATACGCCCTGGACTCCAATTCTTTAAATTTGTGCAAAATCTCAGCTAGACTGAGAACCTATAATGGGGAACCTTTGCATATAGAACATAGAACAGTACAGCACAGAACAGGCCCTTCAGCCCACGATGTTGTGCCGGCCATTGATCCTCATGTATGCACCCTCAAATTTCTGTGCCCATATGCATGTCCAGCAGTCTCTTAAATGACCCCAATGACCTTGCTTCCACAACTGCTGCTGGCAACGCATTCCATGCTCTCACAACTCTCTGTGTAAAGAACCCGCCTCTGACATCCCCTCTATACTTTCCTCCAACCAGCTTAAAACTATGACCCCTCGTGCTAGCCATTTCTGCCCTGGGAGAAGGATATAACTTCAGCTCCGTTCGCTTATGAGAGACAGTTGGTTCAGTTAACACTGATTGTGGTAAAGGACTCCAGACCAAGCTCGATGGGATGAAATTGGATGAGAAATATTCTCCTAGATTGGTTCAATATATTTTGATTAAAAAATGGTTGCCCAAGTGAAATCTTAATTCAATACCTTGATGGTTCTCAGGAAAGCCCAGGGACTATGAAAGCAGACAAGGCCACCTTGTACATTGACCCGGAAGCAATTCCATGATTCTGCAAGGCTTGTCCAGTGCCATTTCTCTCACGTGCAGAAGTAGAGGCAGAAATCAGAAGGCTGTCAAGTAAAGGAATCATCAAACCAATCCAATTTGTGGAATGGGCTGCATCAGTTATACCGATCGTGAAAACTGAAGGCTCCATTCGCCTTTGTGAGATTTTAAATGATAAGTTTTTTCTTCACAGCTGAAAAAAATGGCAAATCCCATACATAGTGAATTTACACTCAATGCTGGCAGTGGTGGTGGCAGAGAGCTGCCCTACATGAACCTGAGCACAAGCCATGCATATTTGCAATTGTGGTTAGATAAGGATTCCCAGAGGTATGCTACAATTAATACCTGCAAAGGTTTGTGCCAATATATGATACTGGCATTTGGCGTGTCATCAGCCTTTTCTCAGTGAATGATAGAGAACATTTTACATGGTCTACCCCAGGTTACTACTTATCCAGATGAAGTACGAATAACAGGGAAGGCCAAAAAAGAGCACTTAGAAAACTTTGACATAGTCCTTAGATGTTTCTGCCAGATGGTTGTATGCCATAGAAGGGAAAAATGTATGTTCTTGACAACCCAAATGACCTATGTCAGCTACAAAATCGACAAGACCAAGTTATACCTAAGGTTTTGGAGTAGATTTGTAGTTGGGGTTGTGGGTGTTGAGGTTGGTTGGCTCTCTGAGCTGGTTCATTGTTCCGCAGACGTTTCATTACTTTGCTGGATAACATCGTCAATGTAGCTTACGACGAAGACTTCATCTCAGGCTGCATTGATGATGTAACCCAGCAGGATAATGAAACACCTGTGGAACAACAAACCAGCTCGACGAGCCAACCAACCTCAACACTGAGTTATACCACTTGGAAAATAAAGTAAAGACAGTCAAAAGGGCCCTGGTTCCCATGCCTATACCAGAGATTAAGTCTTTCCTTGTACTGATGAATTATTATGGAAAGTTTAGACATAACCTGGGCTCTACTCTCGCACTTTTGCATCAACTCCGAGAAATGGGTCAGCCTTAGAAATGGTCACACAGCCAAGCCATAGCTTTCAGGGAAGTGAAGAAACAACAATCATCCTCTAAAGCAGTGGCACAGGCAAAATCTGGTATTGACATGCGAAGCCTCCCTGGAAGACATCAGGCTAATATTTGCTCATAGGTGGCCCAAATAAGGAGGAACACCAAATAGCAGATGCATCCAGGACTTGAGCCAATACAGAGTGGTATAAAAGGTGAAGTCACATGATATCGGGTTGAACTGACAGGGTGGATACCAGTCTGTCATAAGGGACCTTATCTAAGGCTTTACTGAAGTCCATGTAGACATGGAAAATAAAAAAAAACATATCAAAAAAGGGAACAGGGATAACCCTGGAAATTACAGACCAGTTAGTCTTATATCAGTGGTGGGCAAATTATTGAAAAGGGCTCTGAGAGATAGGATTAATGGTCACTTGGAAAAGCACAGTTTGATTTGTGATAGTCAGCATGGATCTGTGAGGGGTAGATCATGCCTCACCAACCTTATGGAATTTTTTGAACCTAACACGAGGTTGAAGGTAGAGCAGTGGATGTGGTATACATGGATTTAAGTAAGGTGTGTGATAAGGTTCCCCATGGTAGGCTCATGCAGAAGGTAAGGAGGCATGGGATGGGGGAAATGTAGCAGATTGGATACAGAATTGGCTGAATCTTAGAAGACAAAGGGTGGTAGTGGACGGAAAATATTCAACATGGTGCTCAGTTACGAGTGGAGTACCACAAGGATCTGTTCTGGGTCCTCTTCTATTTGTGAATTTGTAAATGATTTGGGTGAAGGAGTGGAAGCTGGGTTAGCAAGTTCACGGGCAATATCAAGGTTGGCCACATTGTGGAAAGTGCAGAGGGCTGCTCTAGGTTACGAAGAGACATTAATAGAATGCTGAGCCGGGCTGAGAAGTGATAGATGGAGTTTAACCCTGAAAAGTGTGAAGTGATTCATTTTGGAATGACAAACTTGAAAGCAGAATATAGGGTTAATGGAAAAATTCTTGGCAGTGTGGAGGACCAGAGGGATCTTGGGGTTCATGTCCACATTTCCCTGAAAGCTACCACTCAGGTGGATAGAGTTGTTAAGAAGGCGTACGGTGTGTTAGCTTTCATTAATAGAGGGATCGAGTTAAAGAGCCATGAAGTTAGGCTCCGGCTATACAAAAGCCTGGTTCAGCCACATCTGGAGTATTGTGTCCATTTCTGGTCACCTCATTACAGGAAAGATGTGGAAGCGTTGGAAAAGGTGCAGAGGAGATTTATTAGGATGTTGCCTGGAATGGAGGGAAGGTCTTACGAGGAAATGTTGAGAGAGCTGGGGCTTTTCTCTTTAGAGAATGAAGAAGGATGAGAGATGAAATGATAGAGGTGTACAAACTGATCAGACAATAGATAGAGTCGACAGCCAGAGACCTTTTCCGCGGGTGGAGGTAGTTTTTTTATGAGGGGACATAGTTTTAAAGTGAAAGGAGGTAAATATCGGGGAGGTATCAGAGGTAGGTTCTTTTCACAGAGCATGGTAGGGGCATGGAATGCATTGCCAGAGAGGGTAGTGAAGTCAACCTCATTAGGTGTACTTAAGCGGCTATTAGATAGGCATATGAATGATAGTATAAGGTAGCAGTGGAGGTTAGATAGAGCTTCAGTTTTGGGTAAACATTCAACACAACATTGTGGGCCGAAGGGCCTGTAATGTGCTGTTGTGTTGTATGCTCTATGTTCTATGTAATTACTTTTCCATCTCACCTGTCTCCTCTGGCTTAATGACTTTTCAAGACCCCTTATAGCTCTTCTAATTCCTTGTTTAAGCTCTTTCCTACCTTCCTTATATACTTCAAGGGCTTCATCAGTTCCCAGCCTCTTCGGCCTTATGTATGCATTGGAGTCAGGAAGTTCCACAAATAACTTTGCAGGCGTAAATTTGTCATAATAATGTACCACAAACTCGTGCAAGGTCTGCTTAAAGAGGACAAGACAGTGCCACACATAGCTTCAGGCCGAATTCAGCTGAGGACTTGAATACCAATTGTGTATATTTGCAAGTTGCAACACTGGCTGAGAAGCCAAATAGCAAGTGCAGATGCTTTCAGCTGCCTCCCATTGGTAGATACACCACCAGTAGCTATTGCCACTATAAGAGTCCATAATGGATTTCCATTTTCTAGACACACGCCCAATCACAGCTGACATTATCAGACTTGGAGGAATGAGGACTGGTCCTGGCAAAACTGAAACAACTGGTGGCAAAGGGAGAAACCAAAGGACAGTCACAACCAGAACTGAAACCTTTTTGGACCTGGAGAGAGGAGATCACAGGGGAGGTTGGCATATTATTATGGGAAGCAGGAGTGATTGTCCTGAGCAAGGGCTGCTGCCAGATACTGGCTGAGCTCCACCAGGGTTATCCATGGCTTTCTAAAATGAAGATGTTGGTGAGAAGTTATGTCTGGTGGCCAGGAAAGGATGCAGATATAGTCATGTTGATTGGCAGTATCCAGAGTACCAAAAACAACAATAATTACCATTAGCAGCTCATGCATATTCATGGATATTAGATTAGATTAGGTTCTGGATGTGAGTTTGCTCGCTGAGCTGGAAGGTTAGTTTTCAGACGCTTCATCACCATTTTTTTATTTGAAAAAATATACTTTATTCATAAGATGTACAAAAAAAAAACATATTTATACACCTACCCAGTCATGCAAGCCGCTCCGGGTTACCCAGGGGGTACGTACACCAACTAAGGGAAAAAAACAAACAAAGAAGAAAAAAAAAGCAAAGAAAATACCCCGGCAGTCATCTCCCCGCACAGTCCCAGTTGGTCCCCTGACCAGTTGGGGAAGGCGCCAGCTGGGCCCAGTTACCAGATAGGGCCCTTTCTTCTATTCTGGACGAGGGGTTTCATACCGTGGTCTTTCCCCACCGCGCCTTGGCGGCGGCTACCCCAAGCTTTAGCGCGTCCCTCAGCACGTAGTCCTGGACCTTGGAGTGCGCCAGTCTGCAAAATTCGGTCGGGTCAGTTCTTTCAGCTGGCAGACCAGCAATTTGCGGGCAGACCAAAGAGCGTCTTTCACCGCATTGATGGTCCTCTAGGTGCAGTTGATGTTGGTCTCGGTGTGCGGCCCGGGAAATAGCCCAGAGAGCACGGAGTCCCGCGTCACGGAGCTGCTCGGGACGAATCTCGACAAATACCACTGCATCCCCCTCCAGACCTCCTGCGCATATGCACACTCCAGATGGAGGTGATCGACAGTCTCGTCCCCCCTGCAGCCACCTCGAGGGCAGCGTGCGGTGGTGCAGAGATTCCGGGCATGCAAAAAGATCTCACTGGCAGAGCCCCTCTCACCGCCAGCCAAGCAATGTCCTTGTGCTTGTTTGAAAGTTCTGGCGATGAGGCGTTCTGCAAAATGACTTTGGCAGTCTGCGTGGGGAACCACACGACGGGATCCACCCTCTCCTTTTCCCGAAGGGTCCCGAGGATACTACATGCTGACCACTGCCTGACGGCCTTGTGGTCAAAGGTGTTTCCCTTCAAAAATTTCTCCATGAAGGACAGGTGGTACGGGACGGTCCAACTACTCGGAGCGTTCCACGGCAACGAGGCCAGGCCCATCCTTCGCAACACCGGGGACAGGTAGAACCTCAGTAAGCAGTGACACTTGGTGTTTGCCTACCGAGGATCTACGCACAGCTTGATGCAGCCGCACACAAAGGTAGCTGTCAGGGCGAGGGTGGCGTTCGGTACGCCCTTTCCCCCATTTTCCAGGTCTTTGTACATGGTGTCCCTGCGGACCCGGTCCATCCTCGAGCCCCAGTTGAAGTGGAAGATGGCCCGGGTGACCGCAGCGGCGCAGGTCCAGGGAATAGGCCAGGCCTGCACCACATACAACAGTACCGAAAGCCCCTCGCACCTGTCAACCAGGTTCTTGCCCGCGATGGAGAGGGACCGGAAAGTCCACCTGCCCAGCTTCTGCTTCAGTTTGGTGATACGCTCCTCCCAAGTCTTAGTGCATGCTGCAGCTCCACTGAACCAAACACCCAGCAACTTCAGGTAGTCTGTCCTGACGGAGAAGGGGATGAAGGAGCGGTCATCCCAGTTCCCGAAGAACATGACTTCGCTCTTACCCCTATTGACTTTGGCACCCGAAGCCCGTTCAAACTGGCTGCAGATGGCCAACAGCCTACTCACCTACCGACGATCAGTGCAGAAGACGGCGACGTCGTCCATGTACAGGGAGGTCTTGACCTGAAGGCCTCCGCTGCCTGGGATAGTCACGCCCTTCAGACTCACGTCCTTCCTGATGGATGCAGTGAAGGGCTCCACACAGCACACGAACAAGGCAGGAGAGAGCGGGCAGCCCTGCCTGACTCCAGATCTGACGGGAAAACTGTCTGATTCCCACCCGTTGATCGAGACTGCGCTAACGATGTTGGTGTAGAGCAGCTGGATCCAATTGCGGATGCCCTCCCCGAACCCCAATTTGGAGAGGACGTCCCTCATGTAAGCATGAGAGACCCTGTCGAAGGCCTTCTCCTGGTCCAGGCTGACGAGGCAGGTGTCCACCCGCCTGTCCTGCACGTAGGTGATAGTATCCCTGATGAGCGCAAGACTCTCAGCGATCGTCCTGCCCGGCACAGCACAGGTTTGGTCAGGGTGAATCACCGACTCCAGGACAGACCTGACCTGGTTGGCTATGACGTTGGCCAGGATTTTGTAGTCCACGTTCAATAGTGAAATGGGGCGCCAATTCTTAATTTCTTCCCTCTCCCCCTTCCTCTTATAAGTGAGGGTGATGATGCCCTTCCTCATGGACTTGCACATTTCCCCTGCCCAAAGCGCACTATCGTACAACTCCAGCAGGTCCTGGCTGACAAGGTCGCACAGAACGGAATACAGCTCGACCGGTAAGCCGTCACTCCCGGGAGTCTTATTCCTCTCCAAGGACTTGAGGGCTCTGGTCAGCTCGTCCAGGGATATCGGCCGGTCCAGCCACTCCCTCGTGCCGTCATCTAAGACCTCCGGGATAGACGACAGGAACGACTCGGAGGCCGTGCTGTCCGTGGACTTCGTGTCGTACAGTCCGGCATAGAAGGATCTGCTGATTCTCAAAATGTCGGGCCGAGACGACGTCAGCGAGCCGTCATCCTCCTTCAGCCGGCTAAGCACAGAGCTCTCTTTGAGCACCTTCTGAAGGAAGAAACGTGAGCACATCTCGTCCTGATCCTCGGAGCGGACCCTGGACCGGAAGATTATCCTGGAGGCCTCCGTGGCGAAGAGCGAGGCTTGCTGGCCCCTCACCTCACGGAGGTCCTCTGTGATATCAACCCCCATCAACTGCAGAAGGAGCAGGTTCCGCACCCTTTTCTGGAGTCGCGACAGCTTTCCGTGCCTCTCTCTTGCCTTCCGAACACCCTTGAGGACAAAGAACCTCTTGATGTTCTCCTTCACCATCTCCCACCAGTCGCCTGGAGGCTCAAAGAGGGGTTTCACGGTTCTCCAACCGGCGTACTCCCTCTTAAGCTCCTCGACGTTCTCTGGGGTCAACAGAGTTGTGTTGTGCTTCCATGTCACCTTGCCGGCCGGCTGGTCGTCCTGTAAGTGACAGTTGGCTATCAGGAGGCAGTGGTCAGTGAAGAACACTGACTCGACGTCGGTAGACCTGACCGAGAACGCCCGTGACACAAACAGGAAGTCTATCCTTGAGCGAATAGACCCGTCTGGCCGCGACCAGGTGTACCTCCGCTGCGCTCTGTCTGCAGGGGTGCCGAAGACGTCGAGCAGCTTGGCGTCCTTCACTGTGCCCATCAGGAATCTGGATGTGACGTCCAGTTGACTCCCCCCACCCGCTGTCCCCACGCCGGATCTTCCATCTGCATCAATGATGCAGTTGAAGTCTCCGCCTAGGATGACCGGCCTGGACGTAGCCAGCAGGGGTGGAAGCCGCTGCAGGATGGCCAACCGCTCACTCCGTACCACTGGGGCGGACGCGTTGATCAGCCTCAGGGGAGCATTCCTGTAGGGTACGTCAGACACTGGGAGGCGCCCCCCACCACTTCCAGAACTTGAGAGATGGTGAAGTTGTGCCCCCGCAGCAGAATAGCCAGGCTCGAGGAGCGACAGTCGTTACCCCCCAACCAGATCGAAGGCCCACAGGTCCAGGCGCCAGACCATTTCCCGTACCTGCTGAGGTGCGGTATCCCGCACACCTGCAGAAACAGGAGGTCCGCCTTGACGGTGGTCAGGTAGGCCAACGTGGACACACATCTTGCGGTGGACTTGATGCTGCGCACATTAATGCTCGCATCTCGTACCCCCATTGTGGGCAGTGACCACAGTACCCTCCCCAAGTCCAAGGCCCAGCCCCTCCATCTGTCCCTTCATGCCCACTGCTCAGGCTAACTGCTGGACGCTCTCCGGGCTCAGGAAACCATCCGTGCTGCCTTCTGGGTGGCATCCCCCCATCGGGGGTACGGAGGCAGGAGAGTCCGGCTCTGGGTCAGGCTGGGGACGTGCTGTTACCTCCTTCCCGCCTGGAAGTTCCGGGGGGCCCTCCAGTGCCCCAGCGGCACGTGACTGGGTGTCGGAGGGAGCCTCAGGACACCTCCCGTCACCTGGAAGCGTGGTGCTGCTCTCCTTCTCCCTTGAGATCTTTAGCTTCTGCTTCGGGCGGGCCCTCTCCAAATCTCCCTCGTCAGAGAAGCTCTTTTTGCCCCCCTGTAGCTGCCTCTTCCCGCCTGATGGTTGCAGTTCCTGGGCCCGCCGACGCACCTTCCTCCTCACCTTCCGGACCGTCGTCCACTACCCTGGGTCGCCTGTCGCCGCCTCCATCAACTCCAGGTTGTCGGCGGGGGGGAGCGGAGCCTGGAGGGGCGCTTTGCTGGCCTCGGGCCCATCCTGCGGGGCTGGGCCCTCCTGCACGGCCTGGCCCTCCTGCACATTAGTGGGGTCCTTGCAGGGCCCTGGTGCCTTCCTCTCCTGCGGGGGGGCTGGCCCCACATTGCCGCTGCCGGTGACCTGGGCGTCGGTGGTCCCCCTCCGCGGGCATGCCCTATAGAGGTGGCCTGCTTCACCGCAAAGGTTGCAGCTTTTTTCTTGTGGGCAATCCTTTGCAAGGTGTCCCTCCTCCCTGCAGTTCCTGCAGATGGTGGCTTTGCAGTCGGCCGCCACGTGACCTGACCTACCACAGGCATGGCAGACTTTAGGTTGCCCTGCCTAGGTCAGGTAGCCCTGGCTCCCGCCAATCGCGAAGCTGGATGGTGGGTGTACAATGTTCCCGTCCGCACCCATCCTTAACGTCACCTTAACCTGCCTCTTACTGGCCCAGATGCCAAAAGGGTCCATGATGTCAGTTATGTCCCCTTCCACCTTCACGTACCTTCCAAGGAAGGCCAGGACATCAACTGCTGGCACATGCGGGTTGTACATGTGTACAGTCACCATATGGCTCCTCTGCGCTGGCATCACGAACAGCGGGACAACGGTCAATACAGAGAGGGGGCCCTCACCTCCTTTCTCCTTGAAAACCTCCATGAAGCGCTCGCAAAGCTTGGCACTCCTGAAGGTCACATCGTAAAAACCTCCTCCTGGGAAATCCTGCAGGCAGTAAATGTCCGCAGCAGCGAACCCACAACAGTCCAACAGGACCCTCTTCACGAAGAAGGTGCGGTCCACAGGTGCACCTTCATCCACCTTCTTTACAGAAACACGGATGGTGTTCCGGACCCCCTGACCTGGGGCACGAGCACTTGCCGCAGCCATCATTGCAGGTTGGCTGCTCCACTGAACCAGCGTTAGGCCGAAGCCAGCATTAAGATCCACTGGTTGCAAGGGTGCACAGCCAACCCGACGTCTTCCTTCCACCTCCAACGCAGCGCTCTCCTCCTCTCGGTCCACAAGTGAGTGGGTCTTTCTTTTGTTCCAGATGTAAGCTGGTTCACTGAGCTGGAAGGTTTGTTCCCAGACGTTTCGTCACCATTCTAGGTAACATCATCAGTGAGGCTCCGATGAAGTGCTGGTGTTATGTCCCGCTTTCTATTTATCTGTTTAGGTTTCCCTGGGTTGGTGATGTCATTTCCTGTGTTGGTGATGCCATTTCCTGTTCTTTTTCTCAGAGGGTGGTAGATTGGCTGCAAATCAATGTGTTTGTTGATGGAGTTCCTGTTGGAATGCCATGCTTGTAGGAATTCTCGTGCATCTCTCTGTTTAGCTTGTCCTCGGATGTATGTGTTGTCCCAATCAAAGTGGTGTCCTTCCTCATCTGTATGTAAGGATACGAGTGATAGTGGGTCATGTCGTTTTGTGGCTAGTTGATGTTCATGTATCCTGGTGGCTAGCTTTCTGCCTATTTGTCCAATGTAGTGTTTGTCACAGTTCTTGCAAGGTATTTTGTAAATGACATTTGTTTTGCTTGTTGTCTGTATAGGGTCTTATCAGTTCATTAACTGCTGTTTTAGTGTGTTGGTGGGTTTGTGGGCTACCATGATGCCAAGAGGTCTGAGTAGTCTGGCAGCCATTTCCGAAATGTCTTTGATGTAGGGGAGAGTGGTTATGGTTTCTGGGCATGTTTTGTCTGTTTGTTGGGTTTGTTGCTGAGAAATCAGTGGACTGTGTTCATTGGGTACCCGTTCTTTTTGAATTCAATGCCATTAGCTTTCTTCACTGCCTGCTGTACCTGCATGCTTGCTTTTATTGACTGATGTACGAGAATACCTAGATCTTGCTGTACATCCCCTTTACCTAACTTGACTCCATTTAGATAGTAATCTGCCTTGCTGCTCTTGCCACAAAAATGGATAACCACACATTTATCCACATTAAACTGCATCTGCCATGCATCTGTCCAATAACCTAGCCTGTCCAAGTCAACCTGTATTCTCACAACACCCTCCTCACATTTCACACCGCCACCCAGCTTTGTGTCATCAGCAAATATGCTAATATCATTTTTAATGCCTTCATCTAAATCATTCATGCATATTGTGAACAGCTGCGGTCCCAGCACCGAACCTTGTGGTACCCCACTGGTCACCGCCTGCCATTCTGAAAGGGACCCGTTTATCACTACTCTTTGCTTCCTGTCAGCCAGCCAATTTTCAATCCAAGTCAGTATTTTGCCCCCAATACCATGTGCCCTAATTTTGCTCACTAAATCTCCTATGTGGGACTTGATCAAAGGCTTTCTGAAAGTCCAAGTATTCTACATCCACTGGCTCTCCCTTGTCCATCTTCATAGCTACATCCTCAAAAAATTCTAGAAGATTAGTCAAGCACAATTTTCCCTTCGTAAATCCATGCTGACTCTGACCTATCCTGTTACTGCTATCCAAATGAGTTGTAATTTCATCTTTTATAATTGACTCCAGCATCTTTCCCACCACTGATGTCAGGCTACCCGGTCTATGATTTCCTGTTTTCTCTCTCCCTCCTTTCTTGAAAAGTGGGACAACATTAACCATCCTCCAATCCGCAGAGACTGATGCTGAATCTGTAGAACATTGGAATGGGCACGTCAGAGGCAATAAATGGGTAAAACTTAGAACAATCAACATTAAAAGGGAAAAGGTACTCAGCAAACTATTAGGATTGAAGGCAGACAAGTTCCCCAGGCCTGATGGCCTACATCCTAGGGTATTAAAGGAAATGGTGGCAGGGATAGTGAATCCATTGGTTATGAAATTCCAAAATTCCCTGAACATGGAAAAGGTTCCAGATTGGAAAAATGCTGATGTAACACCCTTGTTCAAAAAGGGAGGGAGGTAATATGTGGGAAATTACAGACCAGTTAGTTTCACATCTATTGTTGGCACAGTGTTAGAATCAAATATATCAAGGAAGTGATATCAGGACATTTGGAAAGTCAAAACACTATCTGCCAGAGTCAGAATGGTTTTATGAAGGGCAAATCATGTTTTACTAATTTGCAAAGAGTTAAAGAACAAAGAACCATGAAAATTAAAGCACGGGAACAGGCCCCTTTGCCCTCCAAGCCTGTGCTGATCAAGATTAGATTAGACTTGATTCCCTACAGTGCGGGGACAGGCCCTACAGCCCATCAAGTCCACTCTGCCTCTTGAAGCATCCCATCTAGACCCATTCCCTATAACCCACATACCCCTGAACACTACGGGCAATTTAGCATGGCCGATCCACCTAGCCTGCACACCTTTGGTCTGTGGGAAGAAACCGGAGCACCCGGAGGAAACCCACGCAGACACAGGGAGAATGTACAAACTCCACACAGGCAGTTGCCTGAGGCTGGAATCGAACCCGGGTCCCTGGCATTGTGAGGCCGCAGTGCTAACCACTGAGCCACCGTGCCGCCCCTTGTGGGGCATTCTCAGACAAGCGGTCATAGTCTTAAGGTAAGGGGTAGCAAAGTTAAGACAGAGTTGAGGAGAAACTATTAGTCCCAACGGGTTGTGAATCTGTGGAATTTGCTACACCAATGTACCAAAGATGATGGGACAATGAGTAAATTTAAGGAGGACTTAGACAGATTTTTGATTGGTAATAGGCTGAATAGGCAGGAAAATGGAAGTGAGAAACATATCAACCATGATCAAATGGCAGAGCAGAATGGATGGACTGGATGGCCTGATTCTGCCCCTTTATCCTATGAAGGTATGAGTTTATCCCTTGCATAAACAGACTTGATGGGCCAAAGGGCCTCTTGTGTCTTGAATGATTTTATGACTCTATGAAGACTGAATTTCCTTTAGCAGAGAGAATAACAAGGGACCATAGGCTTAAACTAGACAAAGGAGAAGTAATGTGGAATATTGGCACCAGAATGTGAGAGTTTTGAATATTAATTGCTTTAAACATGGAAACTGTACTTTCTGAATGGGTTGCAGTCCAGGTGTGGGGGATTTGTTTGAGGATAATAGATTTGGTTGAACAAGAACATCATGGTGGCATCATACTGTGGCATGCAGCTCAGTGATTAGATCATTTCAATGCTACATTGATTATAGGGTAAGGCATTCATTTGTGAAATGGTATGCCCTAAGATTTCTATGTAAAATTGAAGATTAATTTGGGGCATTGCATTCAGTTGAAATGAGGCATTAACATGGTGTGCTGTAGTTTTTTTTCAGATTCACAATAATAATAACAATAATAATGAAGTTTTTTATTAGTTCTATTCGTTGGAGGGTCTGTACGAATTGGTGTGTTTTGCCTCGGCTATATAGGCTGTGTGATAACAAAGTGTGAAGCCGGATGAACACAGCAGTCCAGTGTGGGTCAGTTTAAACCTGAGAAGCTGACAGTATTTTAGTAGGGTCTATGTCAATTTGATCATTCACTATTGTTCAGAATTTGTAAGCGCTGCGGAATTGCATCGGCTGTGAGTGTGAACCTATTTTATGTTTTGCACCAGCTGAGAGTTTTATGTCTGTTGGAGGGTTTCAATATAATAGAGGATATCTATCAATTAAGAGTGCATATTAGCTAGTCGGTGCCATTCAAATGGAAGTAACATCTCCTTTAGTTCTAGCATCTGCGTTAATTGGTCAACTGTATCATTTGAAAATATTTGGAATATCTACTTATTGGATGAGTTGTGACAGTTACAAGTTCCGTCTCAGTTGGAAGCTCAGCAAGTGATTTCTGAATGAACTATAACTTGTGAAACATCAGCAGCTACAGACCCACCAACTAAAACAGAAGCTGAAAACAACAGTCAAATGACCATGCACACATACAAATTTTATATTTGTCTCAGATCTCCCAACATTACAGTCCAAATAAGCTGAAGAATCTACAACTGAAATGCACCCTCAACCAATGTTCAAAGTCCAGATGAAACTTAGCCACAAAGTGGTGCTCATCTTCCAATGAATATAGTTGCCACCACCAATACAGCCCTTCTGACAGACAGATCCACCAACTGATGGTGCCTCACCTACAATGCAGACACTTGCAGTGCTATACTCAAATTAAGTGATCATCTAATTGATAGCAACCAACAAACAAATACAATCCTTCCAAATGTATTTTATATTATTTACTCTTGGGGTGTGGGCATCCCTGGAGATCAGCATTTATTGCCTATCCTTGTCAAGGCGTTCTTTGTCCTGGCAGGTGTCAAGCTTTTTGGATATTGTCAGAGCAAAACACCAGGCAAGTGCAAAATATTCCATCATACTCTTGTGTCTTGTAATTAGTGGACAGGCTTTGTGCATCAGGAGTTCTGTTCTTTCCTGCAGAATTCCTAATCTCTGAACTGTTCTTGTAGCAGCTCTATTTAGATGATGAGTCTAGTTCAGTTTCCTGTCAATGGTAACCCCTAAGATATTGCTAATGGGGTGATGTCAAGAGGTGATGGTACATTTTTTCTACTGGAGATGCTCATTGTCTGGCATTTCCATAGTGTGAATATTCCTTTCCACTTTTAAGTCTAAGCCTGAATATTATCTAGATGTTGTTGCATTGGAACAAGGACAGCTTCGGTACCTGAGGAGTTGCAAATGGTGTTGAAAATTATGCAATCATTGGTGAACTTCCTCACTCCTAATCTTAGAACAGAAAGAAGGATATTGTCGAAGGAGATGAAGACAGTTGGGCCATGGAATCTATGCAGTAGATTGAAGACAGAACAGTCCAACACAGGAACAAGCTCTTGGCCTCACCATGTCTTGCGCTGATTATGATGTCATTCTGAGATACTCCAGTCTGCTAACTGTTTTCCTGTATTCCCTGTCGGTTTATGTGTCTGTCTAAATGCCTCTTTGTTATCACATCTGCTTCTAATATCATCGTGGAAATGAGGTCTGGGAACCAACCATCTTAGGTGTAAAAAATGTTGCCTCACATATCTCCTTTAAAATTTCTCTCTTCACTTTGAATCCATGCCCCAGTATTTGATAATTCGACTCTGGGAGAAAGACATTGTCTATCCTCACTATCCATGTCTCTCGTAATTTTATGTCCTTCAACCAGGCCGCCTGTCTGTTTCCAATGCTCATGTAAAAACTATGCAAGTTTGTCCAATCTCTTTTTATAACTAATAAACTCTAATTCAGGCAATACCCTGGTAGCTCTTTTGCACCCTCTCCAAAGCCTCCACATCCTTCCTCTAGTGTGTGAACAGCACTTAGTACTCAAAATGGGGGCTAACTGAATTTTTATACAGCCTCAATATGACTTGCCAACTTTGATACTCAATTAGCCTAACAATGAGGCAAGCATAACAAAGGCAGGCTTTGCCATTTTACCCTGGTGAACCCTGCAGTATTGTCTTGGAAGTGAGATGATTGATCTCTGACAACCGCAACAATCTTCCCAAGTGTGAGGTGCAACTTCAGCCAAAGAAGGAGTAAAAACCCTCCGCTGAAGGTCTGCAAAGACTTGTGAATTCCTTTTGGACAATACCCACATCCAAGTAATGTTGATTCTTCAGCAATATGCTTGCTCAAACTCATACACACCCCCAAACAAATATAAAAATTAGGTTGGGCCTCTTCTGTCAGTTAGAGAGCAAACATCAGATGGTGTTATTACTTTAATTGTGCAATGGATGCTTCAAAACAACACACAAATAACTAAGCTGAGTAATATAGTTAAAGAAGGAAAGTACTTCATGAGTACAGTTGAACAATTCTGAGAGGGAGATCTTAACGTTTTGATATTAATTGCTGAATATTCACAGCCATGTAAATGAGATCAGCAAAGCAATGCAGGACCAATATATTGATGTCTTTGGGCTTGAGCGGGCCGCATGATTGTGAGAAGAATATGTTCATTTTATTTTCCAATTTAATTGCTGTAATCTGCATCGCACAAATGTGTCTGAAAACTATGTAGAATCCATTACAACAGGGAATTAATTTGCTTGTATAATCTGTTTGTTCATTTTGCTTTCATTGAACACAGAACATAGAACATTACAATGCAGTACAGGCCCTTCGGCCCTCAATGTTGCGCTATCCTGTGAAACCAATCTGAAGCCCATCCAACCTACACTATTCCATTAACAGCCATATGTTTATCCAATGACCATTTAAATGTCCTTAAAGTTGTCAAGTTTACTACTGTTGGAGGCAGGGCATTCCACGCCCTTGCTACTCTCTGAGTAAAAAACCTACCTCTGACATCTGTTCTATATCTATCACCCCTCAATTTAAAACTATGCCCCCTCGTGCTAGCCATCACCATCTGAGGAAAAAGGCTCTCACTGTCCACCCTATCTAATCCTCTGATCATCTTCTACGTCTCTATTAAGTCATCTCGCAACCTTCTTCTGTCTAACAAAAACAGCTTCAAGTCTCTCATCCTTTCCTCATAAGACCTTCCCTCCATACCAGGCAACATCCTGATAAATCTCCTCTGCACCCTTTCCAATGCTTCCACATCCTTCCTATAATGCGGTGATCAGAACTATATGTAATACTCCAAGTGCGGCTACACCAGAGTTTTGTACAGTTGTGACATGACCTCCTGGTTCCGAAACTCAATCCCTCCACCAATAAAACCTAACGCACCATATGCCCTCTTAACAACCCTATCAACCTGGGTGGCATCTTTCAGGGCTCTATGCACATGAACACCGAGATCTCTCTGCTCATCCAAACTACCAAGAATCTTACCATTAGCCCAGTACTCTGTATCCCTGTAATTCCTTCCAAAGTGAATCACCTCACATTTTTTTCTGCATTAAACTCCATTTGCCACCTCTCAGCCCAGTTCTGCAGCTTATCAATGTCCCCCTGTAGCCTGCAACATCCTTCCGCACTATCCACAACTCCACCGACTTTAGTGTCATCTGCAAATTTACTAACCCATCCCTCTACGCCCTCATCCAGGTCATTTTTAAAAATGATAAACAGCAGTGGCCCCAAAACAGGTCCTTGGCTGAATTCCAGGATGAACATTCCCCATCAACCACCCTCTGTCTTCTTACAGTGAACATAGAACAGGAAGACTGCAGTACAGTACAAGCCCTTCGGGTCCCAATGTTGCACCGACCTGTGAAACCAAACTGAAACCCATCTAACCTAAATTATTCCATTATTATCCATATGTTTATCCACTGACTTTTTCAATGCCCTTAAACTTAGCGAGTCTACTACTGTTGTAGGCAGAGCATTCCACGTGCTGACTACTCTCTGAGTAAAGAACCTGCCCTGACATCTGTCCTACATCTATCGCCCCTCAAATTAAAGCTATGTCCCCTCGTGCTAGCCACCACCATCCGAGGAAAACGGCTCTCACTGTCCACCCTATCTATTCCGCTGATCATCTTGTATGTCTCTATTAGGTCACCTGTTAACCCTCTTCTCTCTGATGAAAACAGCCTCAAGTCCCTCAGCCTTAGGGTGGCAACCTTTACACCACGGCACGCTGGCTCATTGGTTAGCACTGCAGCCTCACAGCGCTGGGGACCCGGGTTCGATGCCAGCCTCAGGTAACTGTCTGTGCAGAGTTTGCACATTCTCCCCGTGTCTGCGTGTGTTTGCTCCAGGGCTCCGGTTTCTTCCCACAGTTCAGGCTAGGTGGATCAGCCATGCTAAATTGCCTGTAGTGTTCAGGGGTTGTGTGGGTTATCGGGGAATGGGTCTGGCTGGGATGTTCCAAGGGGCAGTGTGGACTTGTTGGGCTGAAGGGCCTGTTTCTACACTGTAGGGAATCTAATCTAACACTTTCCTCAGAAGACCTTCCCTCTATACCAAGCAACATCCTAGTAAATCTCCTCTGCACCCTTTCCAATGCTTCCACATCCTTCCTATAATGCAGCAACCAGAGCTGTATGCAATACTCCAAGTTTGGCCGCACCAGAGTTTTGGACAGCTAGCCAACTTCTGATTCAAACCACTAAATCACCCTCAGTCCCATGCCTCCATATTTTCTGCAATAGCCTACTGTGGGGAACCTTATCAAACACTTTCCTGAAATCCATATATACCACATCAACCGCTTTACCCTCACCCACCTGTTTGTCACCTTCTCAAAGAACTCAATAAGGTTTGTGCGCCACAACCTGTTTCCAGCAGCAGGAAGAGCGGGAGCTTGGACCATGAGCCTGTTGGGAACGGGTGAGTCAGTGATTTAAGTCTTTAAGCAGCAGCAGAACCTCAGACAGCAGAGGTTTCTGGGAAAGGAGGGACTATTTTTTCCCCCTCAGCTATATAAGTGAGTGTTTTCTAACTATACTGTTAAAAAAGATTTTATACTGTTTTGGATACTGTTGGGTGGGATGACTTACCACAGGCATGCACTGGGGTGCAGGTCTCTGGCAAAGAGCCTGTCCCTCTTGCACAGAATGGAAGGGGGGAAAGGAGGAGAGTGTTAGTCATTGGGGACTCAATAGTTAGTGGGACAGATAGAAGGCTTGTTGGGAACGAAAGAGACTCATGGTTGGTGTGTTGCCTCCCAGGTGCCAGGGCCCGTGATGTCTCGGATTGTGTCTTTGGGGTCCTGAAGGGAGAGGGTGACCAGCCCCAAGTCGTGGTCCACATATTTACCACCAACATAGGTTGAAAGGGGGATAGGGGTGTCAGACAGGATTTCAGGGAACTAGGGTGGAAGCTGAGAGCTAGAACAGAGTTGTTGTCTCTGGTTTGTTGCCCGTGCCACATGCTAGCAAAGCGAAGAACAGGGAGAGATTTCATCTGAACATGTGGCTGCAGGGATGGTGCAGGAGGGAGGTTTTCAGGTACATGGATAATTGGGGCTCATTCTGGGGAAGGCGGTCATTCTTTACAAACAGGACGGTCTCCACTTGGACCAGAGGGGCACTAATATCATTGGTGGGAAATTTTCTAGTGCTATTCGGGTGGACTTAAACTAGCCCAGAAGGGCGATGGAAAACTGAGGCGTAGTTCCAGTACACAGGAGGAAGAGAGGAGGGAGGACATGGACAGGATCTCAGTGTCACAGGAGTGTGCTGGCAGACAGCAAGCTGGGTTGAAGTGTGTCCACTTTAACGCCAAGAGTATCCGGAATAGGGTAGGTGAGCTTGCAGCATGGATAGGCACCTGGGACTTCGATGTTGTGGCCATTTCGGAGACATGGATAGAGCAAGGTCAAGAATGGATGTTGCAGGTTCCAGGGTTTAGATTTTTCGTTCAGATCAGGGAAGGTGGTTAAAAAAGGGGGAGGTGTGGCTTTGTTAGTCAAGGACAGTATTACGGTGGCTGAAAGAACCTTTGACAAGGACTTGTCTACTGAGGTGGTATGGGCTGAGGTCAGAAACAGGAGAGTAGAGGTCACACTGCTGGGAGTTTTTTATAGGCCCCCGCAAAGTTCCAGGGATGTGGAGGAGAGGATTGGCAAAACCATTCTGGGCAGGAGTGAAAGGAACAGGGTGGTCATTATGGGAGACTTTAACTTCACTAACATTGACTGGAAATGCTATAACTTTAGTACATCAAATGGATTAGTTTTTGCCCAATGTGTGCAGGAGGGTTTCCTGACAATATGTCAAAGAGCTGGCAAGAGGGGAGGCCACACTGGATCTGGTACTTGGTAATGAACCAGGCCGGGTGTTTGATTTAGTGGTAGGTGAGCACTTTGGAGCAAGTGACCATAATTCAGTTACGTTTTGTTTAGCGATGGAAAGGGATAGGAACATGATACAGGGCAAGAGTTACAGATGGGGGAAGGGCAATTATTATGCGATTAGGCAAAACTTAGGAGGCATAGAATGAGGTCGCAAAATGCAGGGGATGGGGACAATTGAAATGTGGATCTGGTTTAGGGAACAGATATTGCGTGTCCTTGATAGGTATGTCCCTGTCAAGCATGGAGGAATTGATAAGGTAAAGGAACCATGGTTTAGTGAAGAAATTGTATCTCTTGTTAAGTGGAAGAGGGAGGCTTGTGGGACGTTGAGACGAGGTGGTTCAGATGAGGCAATGGAGAATTCCAGGTGAGCTAGGGCAGATTTAAAGAGAGAGTTAAGAAGAGAAAGGAGGGGGAGTAAGCAGTCATTAGGAGGTAGAATAAGGGAGAACGCTAAAGCTTTCTACAGGTATGTGACGAATTAGAGGATGACTAGGGTAAGAATAGGGCCAGTCAAAGACAGAAGTGGGAAGTTGTGTGTGGACCCTGTGGAGATCGGAGAGGTGCTAAATGAGTATTTCCCATCTGTTTTCACTCAGGAAAAGGAGAATATTGTAGAGGAGAAGACTGAGATACAGGCTAAGGAGGAGGTGTTATCAATTCTAGAAGGTATGAAGGTAGATAAGTCCCATGGGCCGGATGGGATTTTTCCAAGGATTCTCTGGGAAGATAGGGAGGAGGTGGCAGAGCCTTTAGCCTTGATCTTTGAGTCCTCATTGTCTGCAGGTTTACTACCAGAGGACTGGAGGATTGCAAATGTTGTGCCTTTGCTCAAGAAGGGCAGTAGAGATGACCCAGGTAATTACAGACCAGTGAGCCTTATGTCTGTTGTGGGAAAAGTTTTGGTAAGAATATATGAGATAGGATTTATAATCATCCAGTAAGCAACAAATTGATTGGAGAGAATCAACATGGATTTGTCAAGGGCAGGTCGTGCCCCACAATCCTCAGTAAGTTTTTTTGAGAAGGTGACCAAGTATGTGGATGAGGGTAAGGCAGTTGGCATGGTGTACATGGACTTCAGTAATGCCTTTGATAAGGTTCCACATGGTAGGCTATTGGAGAAAATGCAGAGGCACGGGATTGAGGGAGATTTAGCAGTTTGGATTAGAAACTGGCTTTCTTTAAGGAGGCAAAAAGTGGTAGCTGATGGAAAATATTCAGCCTGGAGTCTGGTTACTAGTGGTGTGCCTCAAGGATCTGTTTTGGGACCACTGCTGTTTGTCATTTTTATAAATGGCTTGGATGCAGGCATAGGTGGATGGGTTAGTAAATTTGCAGATGACACTGAAGTCGGTGGAGTGGTGGACAGTGTCGATTGTGCTGTGAAGAAGGCTTATGGTGTGTTAGGTTTTATTGGTAGAGGGATTGAGTTCTGGAGCCGTGATGTCATGCTGCAACTGTACAAAATGCTAGTGCAGCCTCACTTGGAATATTGCATACAGTTTGGTTGCCTCATTACAGGAAGGATGTGGAAGCATTGGAAAAGGTGCAGAGGAGATTTACCAGGACGTTGCCTGGTCTGGAGCAAAGATCTTATGATGAAGGGCTGAGGGACTTGGGCCTGTTCTCATTGGAGAGAAGAAGGCTTAGAGAGGGTTTATTAGAGACATACAAGATGATCAGAGGATTAGATAGGGTGGACAATGAGAGTCTTTTTCCTAGGATAATGACATCAGCTTGTACGAGGGGGCATAGTTGCAAATTGAGGAGCAGAATATAGACTGGAGAGTTGGGCAGATAAATGGCAGATGGACTTCATTCCGGGTAAATGTGAAGTGATGCATTTTGGACGATCAAATTCAAGGGTGAGCTATATAGTAAATGGAAGAATCCTAGGGAAAATTGATGAACAGAGAGATCTGGGTGTTCAGATCCATTGTTCCCTGAAGGTGACAACACAGGTCAATAGGGTGGTCAAGAAGGCATATGGCATGCTTTCCTTCATTGGGCGGGGTATTGTGTACAAAAGTTGGCAGGTCATGTTGCAGTTGTATAGGACTTTGCTTCAGCCACATTTGGAGCACTGTGTACGGTTCTGGTCGCCACATTACCAAAAGAATGTGGATGCTTTGGAGAGGGTGCAGAGGAGGTTCACAACGATGTTGCCTGGTTTGGAGGGTGCTAGCTATGGAAAGAGGTTGAGTAGATTAAGATTATTTTCATTAGAAAGACAGAGATTGTGGGGGGACCTGATTGAGGTCTACAAAATCATGAGGGGTATAGACAGTGTGGATAGCAAAAAGCTTTTTCCCAGAGTGGGGGACTCAATTATGAGGGGTCATGAGTTCAAAGTGAGAGGAGGAAAGTTTAAGGGAGATATGCGTGGAAAGTTCTTTACACAGAGGGTGGTTGGTGCCTGGAACACGTTGCCAGTGGAGGTGGTAGACGCAGACACGTTAGCATCTTTTAAGATATATTTGGACAGGTCCATGGATGGGCAGGGAGCAAATGGACACAGACTGTTAGAAAATAGATGACAGGTTCGACAGGATCTTGATCGGTGCAGGCTTGGAGGGCCGAAGGGCCTGTTCCTGTGCTGTAATTTTCTTTGTTCTTTGTTCTTTGTTCTTTGATAGATTTAAGACAGGTGTCAGAGGCAGGTTCTTTTCTCAGAGAGTGGTAAGGGCATGGAATGCCCTGCCTGCCAATGTAGTTAACTCAGCCATA
This sequence comes from Stegostoma tigrinum, assembly GCF_030684315.1. NCBI lineage: Eukaryota > Metazoa > Chordata > Chondrichthyes > Orectolobiformes > Stegostomatidae > Stegostoma > Stegostoma tigrinum. The sequence goes on along the minus strand of NC_081367.1, from coordinate 78,921,175 downwards.
TTAGGGGCATTTAAGCAGTCATTGGATAAGCATATGGATGATGATAGGGTAGTGTCGGGGGATGGGCTTAGTTTAGTTCACAGGTCGGCGCAACATAGAGGGCTGAAGGGCCTGTTCTGCGCCTCATTGTTCTATGTTCTAATCTACCCTTCATAAAACCGTGTTGACCATCCCTCATCAAGTTATTCCTTTCTAGATGATTACAAATGGTATCTCTTATAATCGTTTCCAACACTTCGCCACAACCGAAGAAAGGCTCACTGGTTGATAATTACCAGGGTAGTCTCTACACCCCTTCTGGAACAAGAGGACAACATTTGCTATCCTCCAGTCTTCTGGCACTATTCCTGTAGACAATGATGATATAAAGATCAAAGCCAAAGGCACTGCAATCTCCTCCCTAGCTTCCCAGAGAATCCCAGGATAGATCCCATCCATCCCAGGGGACTTATCTATTTTCACATTTTTCAGAATTGTTAATACCTCCTCCTTTTGAACCTCAATCCTATCTAGTCTGACAGCCTGTGTCTCAGTATTCTCCCTGGAAACATTGTCTTACTCCTTTGTGAATACTGACAAAAACATGTTTTGAAAAACACTCGGACCTCCGTAATGTTGCAAGCTTATTATCCCCAAGGAGATGGGATAGGTTTTAAATGAAAGACTGTAGGAATTCTCTCAGAATGCAATTCAGTGATTGCCTGCAGCACAAAGGAAAAGGTTAAGCACGCAAAAATGCGCCAGCAAATCGAGCATGCTAAGAAAATATACTGCATGATCATTGTGGTTATTGGTGTCCCAGGTAAGTGTTTAGAAGAATTAAAGTTGTTTGTCTAACACCTCGTCTCTGGCCTTATTCAGTGACTATAAATATTAAAAACCCATCTCATACTTATGAATATATAGGTAATGAAGCAGCGTCACTATTTTGTATTGTTAAATATCCCATTTAACACTGAATTTATAATATATGGTTGAATTTGACTTCAGTTTAAATGGATCTGGAGGAACTGATTCTGAAATGTGCTTATTTTGTATTTATTTGTGGGATGTGGACATTGTTAACTGGGCCAGCATTTAATACCCATCCCTTGTTGCTCTTGAGAAGGTGCTGGTCAGCTGCCTTCTTAAGCCACTGCAGCCCACATGTTGTTGGTTGGTTTACAATGCCATTATGGACGATTTTAATGCAGTTATAAAATGGCGATTTATTTTCAAGTCAGGAGGTTGAGTGGTTTGGAGGGGATCTTAAAGGTGGTGGCTTTCCCAAGGATTTGCTGCTTTTGTCCTTCTGGTGAGAGGTGGTTGTGGGTTTGGAAGATGTTGTCTGAGGATCTTTGGTGAATTTCTACACTGCATCTTGACAGTGTTGCTTGTTGATACTTGTTGCTACTGAGTGTCAGTGGTGAAGGGAGTGGATGCTTGCGGATTTTGATAATTGAATGGCTTTAGGAGGCATATTTTATCCTGTTTTCTTTAAGAAGAGAGTAAGACAGACGACAGTTTGCCGAAAGCGAATAAAGTAAATAAATTGTGAAGCTTCATTTTTTAAAAAAAATGCTAGAATAGAAGCAGCCTGAATGACTATGTTAAGCTCCCAACAAACAGGATTTTGGTTTTATCTCTCAGCAGCTGTTGGGTTTATGGAAGTTGTCACATCTATCACTGTATCTCTCTCTCTTTGCTCTAGCTAAGAGCTTGTGTTCACTTCTTGCTGCTCGGCTTGTGCGTGAGAAATCGATGTTATTGAATTTTTCGTTGCCAAGGGTATATTTATGGGATGTTGCTACATTGGAATATTTGCTGTTTAATAGATTAATAGAACATAGAACATAGAAAAGTACAGTACAGTACAGGCCCTTCGGCCCACGACGTTGTGCTGTGGAATAATCCTCATCCAAAAATAAAATAACCTAACCTACATTCCCCTCAATTCACTGCTGTCCATGTGCATATCCAGCAGTCGCTTGAATGTCACTAATGACTCTGCTTCCACGACTACCACTGGTAAACTATTCCATGCGCTCACAACTCTCTGGGTGAAGAACCTCCCTCTGACGTCTCCTCGATAGGTTCCTCCTAGCACCTTAAAACTATGACCCCTCGTGGCAGTCAATCCTGCCCTGGGGAAAAGTCTCTGGCTATCAACTCTATCCATGCCTCTCATTACCTTGTACACCTCAATCAGGTCACCTCTCTTCCTCCTTCTCTCCAGAGAGAAAAGTCCGAGCTCATTCAACCTCTCCTCGTAAGACAAGCCCTCCAGTCCAGGCAGCATCCTCGTAAACCTCCTTTGCACCCTCTCCAAAGCCTCCACATCCTTCCTATAATAGGGCGACCAGAACTGGACACAATATTCCAATTGTGGTCTCACCAGGGTTTTGTAGAGCTGCAGCATAACCTCGCAGGTCTTGAACTCGATCCCCCTGTTAATGAAAGCCAAAACACCATATGCTTTCTTAACAACCTTATCCACCTGGGTGGCAACTTTGAGGGAGCTATGCACTTGAACACAAAAATCCCACTGTTCCTCCACACTGCCGAGAATCCTGCCTTTAATCCTATATTCAACATTTAAGTTTGACCTTCCAAAATGCATCACTTCGCATTTATCCAAGTTGAACTCCATCTGCCATTTCTCAGCCCAGCTCTGCATTCTATCAATGTCTCACTGAAGCCTGCAATAGCCCTCGATACTATCAACGGCACCTCCGAACTTTGTGTCATCAGCAAACATACTAACCCACTCCTCAACCTCCTCCGCCAAGTCATTTATAAAAACTACAAAGAGCAGAGACCCAAGAACAGAGCCCTGCGGGACACCACTCAGCACTGACCTCTAGGCAGTATACTTACCATCTACAACCACTCTCTGCCTCCTGTCAGCCAACCAATTCTGAATCCAGACAGCCAAATCACCCTGTATCCCATACCTCCTGACTTTATGAATGAGCCTGTCGTGGGGAACCTTATCAAATGCCTAGCTGAAGTCCATGAACACTACATCCACTGCTCGACCCTCGTCAACCTGTCTCGTGACTTCCTCAAAGAACTCAACAAGATTTGTGTGGCATGACTGCCCCTCACAAAGTCATGCTGACTCCCTTTAATCACGCTATGCATTTCCAAATAGTCATAAATCCTATCCCTCATATTTCTTTCCCAAACCTTGCTGACCACAGACGTAAGACTGACTGGTCTGTAATTTCCAGGGATTTCCCTATTCCCTTTCTTGAAAAGAGGAACAACATTTGCCTGTCTCCAATCTCCCGGTATGACTCCCGTGGAGAGTGAGGTAGCAAAGATTCTCGCCAGCGGCTTAGCAACATTCTTTCTCGCTTCCCGGATCAACCTAGGATAAATCTGGTCTGGCCCTGGGGACTTATCAATCTTAATGTCTGCCAAAATTTCCAGCACATCATCTTCCTCAATCTTGATCTGTTCAAGCCTGTTTTCCTGCTCCTCAAAGTTCTCATTCACAACAAGGTCCCTTTCCTTCGTGAAAACTGATGCAAAAAACACATTTAGGGCTTTCCCTATCTGCTCAGACTCCACGCACAAGTTCCCCACGCTATCCCTGATTGGCCCTACCTTCTCACTGATCATTCTCTTATTCCTCACGTATGAGTAAAATGCCTTCTGGTTCTCCCTAATCCTTCCTGCCAAGCCTTTTTCATGGCCCCTCCTGGCCCTCTTCAGTCCACTTTTGAGCTCCTTCCAAGCAAGCCTGTAATCGTCTAAAGCTGTGCTAGGCCCTTGCTTCCTCCACCTTATGTACGCTGCCTTTTTTCTTTTTGACAAGAAGCACCTCTGAACCCGTCATCCAAGGCTCCTTAATCTTACCCCTTCTTACCTGTCTCAGAGGAGCAAATTTATACATCACTCGCAACAACTGCTCCTTAAACAGCCTCCACATGTCTGCTGTGCCCTTTCTGTGGAACAATTGCTCCCAATCTGTACTTCCCAACTCTGTCTGATAGCGTCATAATTTCCTTTACCTCAGGTAAATATCTTCCCCTGGTAACTGTTCCTTTCCCTCTCCAGGGCTATGGTAAATGTGAGGTTGTTGTGGTCACTGTCGCCAAAGTGTTCTCCCACCATGAGATCTGACACCTGTCCTGGCTCATTGCCGAGCACCAAATCCAAAATGGCCTCCCCCCTCGTCGGCCTGTCCACATACTGAGTAAGGAAACCCTCCTGAACACACCTGACAAAAACGGCTCCATCCAAACCATCTGCACTGAGGAGGTTCCAATCAATATTGGGAAAGTTGAAGTCACCCATAACAACAACCCTAATAATAAAATGTGAGGCTGGACGAACACAGCAGGCCAAGCAGCATCTCAGGAGTACAAAAGCTGACGTTTCGGGCCTAGGCCCGAAACGTCAGCTTTTGTGCTCCTGAGATGCTGCTTGGCCTGCTGTGTTCGTCCAGCCTCACATTTTATTATCTTGGAATCTCCAGCATCTGCAGTTCCCATTATCTCTCACAACAACAACCCTGCTACGTTTGCACTTTTCAACAATCTGCCGGCCAATGAGCTCTTCGATCTCCCTACTGCTATTTGGGGGTTCGTAGAAAACCCCCAGTGAGGTGACTGCTCCCTTGCTGTTCCTAACTTCCACCCATACTGACTCAGTCGACAAACTTTCTTCGGCAACGTCAGCCCATACCACCTCAGTAGACAACTCCTCATCAAAGGTTCTTTCAGCCACCGTTATACCATCCTTGATCAACAAAGCCACACCTCCCCCTCTTTTACCACCTTCCCTAGCCTTCATGAAAGATCTAAACCCTGGAACCTGCAACATCCATTCCTGACCCTGCTCTATCCATGTCTCCAAAATGGCCACAACATTAAAGTCCCAGGTACCTGTCCAAGCTGCAAGCTCACCTACCTTATTCTGGTTACTCCTGGTATTAAAGTAGGCACACTTCAATCCAGCTTGCTGTCTGCCAGCACACTCATGTGACAGTGAGGTCCTGACCATGTCCTCCCTACGCTCATCCTCCTGTGTACTAGGACAACACCTCAGTTTCCCATCCCCCTTCTGAGCTAGTTTAAATCCACCTGAATAGCACTCGCGAATTTCCCACCCAGGATATTAGTGCCCCTCTGGTTCAAGTGGAGACCGTCCTGTTTGTAGAGGTCCCAGCTTCCCCAGAATGAGCCCCAATTGTCCATGTACCTGAAGCCTTCCCTCCTGCACCATCCCTGCAGCCACACGTTCAGCTGAAATCTCTCCCTGTTCTTTGCCTCGTTATCACGTGGCACGGGTAACAAACCAGAGATGACCATCCTGTTTGATCTAGCTCTCAACTTCCACCCTAGCTCCCTGAAATTCTGCCTGGCATCCCTATCCCTCTTTCTACCTATGTCGTTGGTGCCTATGTGGACCACGACTCGGTGCTGGTCACCCTCTCCCCTCAAGACCCCAAAGACACGATCCGAGACATCAAGGACCCTGGCACCTGGGAGGCAACACACCAATCATGAGTCTCTTTTGTTCCCGGCAAACCTTCTATCAGTCCCTCTAAATATTGAGTCCCCAATGACTGTCACTCTCTTCCTATCCCCCCTTCCCTTCTGTGCAAGAGGGACAGACTCTATGCTAGATCCCTGTACCCTACTGCATGCCCCTGGTAAGTCGACCCCCCAACAGTATCCAAAATGGTATACTTGTTTTTCAGGGGAACAACTACAGGGGATCCCTGCACTGATTACTTTTTCCCCCTTCTAACAATTACCCAGCTTTCCTCATGCTTAGGAGTAACTACCTCCCTGAAACTCTTGTCTATCACTGACTCTGCCTCCCGAATGATCCGAAGTTCATCCAGCTCCCGCTCTAGTTCCCTAATGCGATCTTGGAGGAGCAAGAGTTGGGTGGGCTTCCTGCAGACGTATTTGGATAGGACACTAATGGCGTCCCTCACCTCATACATCATGCAGGAGGTGCATTCCTCTACCTGCACTGCCATCCCTTGCTAATCCCCTAAACAGTGGCTCAACAAAGATCTATTATTGTCTGCATTTTAACTACAGTGTATGAGCACAATGTGTTTTGCATTAAGACATGTAATACATTTTCTTTTATTCAGTTGCAGGATAAAGGTATCACTGGCTGGACCAGCATTTATTGCCCAGAGGGCAGTTAAGAGTCAACCACATTGCTGTGGGTCTGGAGTCATATTTAGGCCAGATTGGGTAGGGACAGCAGTTTTCTTCCATAGGACATTAGTGAAGCAGATGGATTGTTCCTGACAGTCAACAAAGGATTCATAGTCAACATTTGACTCTTTAATTCCAGACACTTATTGAATTTAAACTCTACCATCTGCCATGGCAGGATTTGAACTCAGGGCCCCTAAATATTATCTGATTCTGTGTTTAACAGCCCTATGACAATATCACTAGGCTATTGCCTCTCCCTGTTTTGTTGAGCACTCAATGCCTGGCACTCACCTTTAAAATAAGAAAAGGTAGGGCCTAGGCTATTTCCCCTGATGTGTTTGAAGGGGATTTGTCTGATCCATAACAATTTGGATACTCTTTTTGGGATCAAACTCTCAAATTCAATATTGGATTTAGGCTTATTAGATTGAAGGCAGTGAGTAGTGAGTGCCGCTTATTTTTATTTCAGTAGCCACATGCTGTAGGTTAAAGCACAATGTACCTTGAGTAATAATGATTTTTGTAATTTATAAGAGTTTCCTGGGACTGGAAGAAGTCATTTTGTACATTTTATAGCAAGCGAGCAAGTTGAAGACAGAGTTGCCTGGCCCTGAGCCTGTGCCTTGTGAGAAAATGGGAGATTTTTACAGTAAAAGCTCAACATTTACAATTGTCAGGAATGCAATTAGAATCATTGGAGATTGCTAAAATTCAATTGCAAATGAAGCAGCTTCAATTAGAGGCAATGGTAAAGGAAAATGAAAAAGAAAAACTGGCTCTGGCAGAACAAAAAGAAACAGTAAAGGCAACTAAACAATTTGAATTACGATTAAAAACAGAGCCAAAAGATGAGGACCGTCCTAGCAGAAATAAGGGAGAAAGAAAAAGTTCTTGAAATTCACAGGTTGGAATTGAAAACTAAAAGACAACTTAAAATGGCAGAGTTCGAGTTGAAAGGAAGATAGTGATGAGGATAGTGATGTATTGCAATCCCATCGTAACCAAAGGCCTGGTAGGGAAGTGTTTAAATACGTACAAATGTTGCCTCAATTCAATGACAAGAATGAAGAAGACTTTTTCATTTCATTTGAGGAAGTGGCTAAACAAATTAAATGGCTGGTGACCATGTGGGTATTGGTGATCCAAACAAAGTTCATAGAAACCAATATCCTCATTGTTCCACCTCTCCCTACACTATAACTTAAATGGATTTCTAGTTGCTTCCAATCAATACAACTTAATATCTAATAACTTCCAGATATGATAAAAACCAAAGGAACTGCAGATGTTGTAAATCAGGAACAAAAGCAAAGTTGCTGGAAAAGCTCAGCAGGTCTGGCAGCATCTGTGAAGGAAAAATCAGAGCTAACTTTTCTGGTCCAGTGATCCTTCCTTTGAACTGAGGGTCACCAGGCCTGAAACGTTAACCTCCAGATATGATGACTTATTCTCAGTCTGAAACTTACATCACTATAATTCTACACAGATAGTGCCTGGCCTGCTCTGTGTTTCAACATTGTTTCTTCTGTTAAACAAAGGAAATATTTTTAAGTGGCTTAACATCATTCATTTTTTAAAATTTGGTATTTATTTTGAGAGGACTTGAACATAAAAACAGGGATATACTTTGGAGGCTCTATAAGGCCCTGGTCAGGTCACATTTGGTGTATTACATGCAGTTTTGAGCCCCATTCCTCAGGAAAGATGTGCTGACCCTGGAGTGTGCTCATGAGAATGGTCTCAGGAATGAAAAGCTTGACATATGAGGAATATTTGAGGACACGGGCCTATGCTTGATGGAGCTTAGAAGGATGGGGAGGGATGTCTATTTGAAACTTACAGAATACTGAATGGCCTCGACAGAGTGGATTTTTGGAAAATGTTTCGCTTGGAAGGAGAGACTAGAACCAGAGGGCACAACCTTAGAGTAAGGGGAAGACCTTTTAGAATGGGAGTAAGAAGAAACTTCTTCAGCCAGAGAGTGGTGAATCAATGGAATTCACTGCCACAGAAGGCTGTGGAGGCCAGGTCATTGAGTATATTTAAAACAGAGTTAGATAGATTCTTGATCGTTGAGGTGATCAAGGGCTACAGGAAGAAAACAGGAGATTGGAGTTGCGAAACATATTAGCTATGATTGATTGGCAGAAGATACTCAATGGGCTGAACGGCCTAATTTCTGTTCCTATTTTTTACGGTCTTATGAAAATAGGGCAATGATTGTCCAATAAAATAACACTCACAAATGGTGCCTTAAGTGCTTCTTGTATTAATCTAAAGATGTGTAGGGGTTCTGGAAGAACTGGTTTTATCAATGTTTAGAAACAGCTTCCTGAAGGCTGCTCTGAATCTAAGGTGTGGCTGATTTGGATCATTTCTGATTTGTGGCTTGATCAGGTGAACCGAGTTCTCTTCCTCCAACCCTAGCATCTATCCAGTTTGATCTTCAATACATTCTTCCATAGCTGGGCTGATGACTGGAATAATGTGGGTAGTGGCATTGTTTTGTGGTCTGATTATTAGCATTCTGAAATCATCCACAATGACTTGTAGAACCATTATTGAATGTCTTCGTCTGACTGAGACTTCACTCCATTCCTTGGGAAAAGCAGACAACATTAAGTCAGAGATTGCAATCTTATGACAATGCTTAGTTTAACACTCCCCAACACCTTTCTCTACGCATTGAGAGCATTTATTTGGATGATTAAAGCCCTGGTTCAATTAAAAGGGCAAAGTAGAGTATAGAACATAGAACATAGAACATAGAACAGTACAGCACAGAACAGGCCCTTCAGCCCACAATGTTGTGCCGACCATTGATCCTCATGTATGCACCCTCAAATTTCTGTGACCATATACATGTCCAGCAGTCTCTTAAATGACCCCAATGACCTTGCTTCCACAACTGCTGCTGGCAACGCATTCCATGCTCTCACAACTCTCTGCGTAAAGAACCTGCCTCTGACATCCCCTCTATACTTTCCACCAACCAGCTTAAAACTATGACCCCTCGTGCTAGCCATTTCTGCCCTGGGAAATAGTCTCTGGCTATCAACTCTATCTATGCCTCTCATTATCTTGTATACCTCAATTAGGTCCCTTCTCCTCCTCCTTTTCTCCAATGAAAAGAGACCGAGTATGTTAAGTTCAGATTTGAATGTTATAAAAAATTTCGCATGACATCTGTTTTTGGTTTGATACTAACTTTATTGGTTTGGCAACTAATAATTATGTAGATGATAATTACCTGGTTTATTTCCATTCTAATTTGTTTCTTTCTTTGTTTTCGGCAGTTAATTTATTGGTGATTGCAGTCCTCTCCAGGAGTAAGTGTGGTCTGTCTTCTTGCACCACTCGCTATTTGGTGGCAATGGCTTTGGCAGATCTACTACTGATAATCACTGAAGTCACATTAAAACAGATCAATGCCTATTATTTCTCAGTATCTTTTCTGTACATTACTCCAGTGTGTAGAGTCAATGTTATCTTGATACGTGCAGCAAGAGACTGTTCTGTCTGGTTCACTGTCACTTTCACATTTGATCGATTTGTTGCCATTTGTTGCCAGAAACTGAAAACAAAATATTGCACCAAAAAAAATGCAACCATGATTCTATCAACAACTTGCCTTCTGCTCTGTCTGAAAAATGTTCCCTTCTATTTTCAATATGAAGCGAGACTGGTAATCAACAATGTACCATGGGGCTGTGCTATAATTAACAACTATTACACTGAGCCTGGAAGGGTAGGCCTTGATTGGTTTGATTCAGTGTTAACCCCAATACTCCCGTTTGCTTCAATTCTCTTGCTCAATGCAATGACAGTCAGACATATATTAGAGGCTAGTATTGTTCGTAAAGGACTGAAGGGACACTGCAAGGGAGAGAATCAAAATGACCCAGAAATAAACAGTAGAAGAAATCTGTGACTTTACCGTTCGGTATATCCGGTAGTTTCATACTGCTTTGGTCTATAAGTGTAACACATTTCTTATATTATGTAATCACTGGTTCAAATGCAGAAGATTACTATGGGGCTTTGTATGTATTTAGAAAAGTTGGATATATGTTGCGAAACTTAAGTTGCTGCACAAACACTTTTATTTATGTGGCAACTCAGTCTAGGTTCAGAGAACAGCTCAAAGTCACAGTGTCACTTCCAATCATGTCAATTATTCAATCAATCAATAAACTAAAGAGCTGACAGCAATCCCTTGGTTAATAAAATGTGAGGCTGGATGAACACAGCAGGCCAAGCAGCATCTCAGGAGCACAAAAGCTGACGTTTCGGGCCTAGACCCTTCATCAGAGAGGGGGATGGGGGGAGGGAACTGGAATAAATAGGGAGAGAGGGGGAGGCGGACCGAAGATGGAGAGTAAAGAAGATAGGTGGAGAGGGTGTAGGTGGGGAGGTAGGGAGGGGATAGGTCAGTCCAGGGAAGACGGACAGGTCAAGGAGGTGGGATGAGGTTAGTAGGTAGCTGGGGGTGCGGCTTGGGGTGGGAGGAAGGGATGGGTGAGAGGAAGAACCGGTTAGGGAGGCAGAGACAGGTTGGACTGGTTTTGGGATGCAGTGGGTGGGGGGGAAGAGCTGGGCTGGTTGTGTGGTGCAGTGGGGGGAGGGGATGAACTGGGCTGGTTGAGGGATGCAGTGGGGGAAGGGGAGATTTTGAAACTGGTGAAGTCCACATTGATACCATATGGCTGCAGGGTTCCCAGGCGGAATATGAGTTGCTGTTCCTGCAACCTTCGGGTGGCATCATTGTGGCAGTGCAGGAGGCCCATGATGGACATGTCATCAAGAGAATGGGAGGGGGAGTGGAAATGGTTTGCGACTGGGAGGTGCAGTTGTTTGTTGCGAACTGAGCGGAGGTGTTCTGCAAAGCGGTCCCCAAGCCTCCGCTTGGTTTCCCCAATGTAGAGAAAGCCGCACCGGGTACAGTGGATGCAGTATACCACATTGGCAGATGTGCAGGTGAACCTCTGCTTAATGTGGAATGTCATCTTGGGGCCTGGGATGGGGGTGAGGGAGGAGGTGTGGGGACAAGTGTAGCATTTCCTGCGGTTGCAGGGGAAGGTGCCGGGTGTGGTGGGGTTGGAGGGCAGTGTGGAGCGAACAAGGGAGTCACGGAGAGAGTGGTCTCTCCGGAAAGCAGACAGGGGTGGGGATGGAAAAATGTCTTGGGTGGTGGGGTCGGATTGTAAATGGCGGAAGTGTCGGAGGATAATGCGTTGTATCCGGAGGTTCCATCCCCTATTCCCAATTCCTCCGCCTCCGCCGCATCTGCTCCCACGATAAGACATTCCACTCCCGCACATCCCAGATGTCCAAGTTCTTTAAGGACCGCAACTTCCCCCCCACGGTGATTGAGAACGCCCTTGACCGCGTCTCCCGCATTTCCCGCGACACATCCCTCACACCCCGCCCCCGCCACAACCGCCCCAAGAGGATCCCCCTCGTTCTCACACACCACCCTACCAACCTCCGGATACAACGCATTATCCTCCGACACTTCCGCCATTTACAATCCGACCCCACCACCCAAGACATTTTTCCATCCCCACCCCTGTCTGCTTTCCGGAGAGACCACTCTCTCCGTGACTCCCTTGTTCGCTCCACACTGCCCTCCAACCCCACCACACCCGGCACCTTCCCCTGCAACCGCAGGAAATGCTACACTTGTCCCCACACCTCCTCCCTCACCCCCATCCCAGGCCCCAAGATGACATTCCACATTAAGCAGAGGTTCACCTGCACATCTGCCAATGTGGTATACTGCATCCACTGTACCCGGTGCGGCTTTCTCTACATTGGGGAAACCAAGCGGAGGCTTGGGGACCGCTTTGCAGAACACCTCCGCTCAGTTCGCAACAAACAACTGCACCTCCCAGTCGCAAACCATTTCCACTCCCCCTCCCATTCTCTTGATGACATGTCCATCATGGGCCTCCTGCACTGCCACAATGATGCCACCCGAAGGTTGCAGGAACAGCAACTCATATTCCGCCTGGGAACCCTGCAGCCATATGGTATCAATGTGGACTTCACCAGTTTCAAAATCTCCCCTTCCCCCACTGCATCCCTCAACCAGCCCAGTTCATCCCCTCCCCCCACTGCACCACACAACCAGCCCAGCTCTTCCCCCCCACCCACTGCATCCCAAAACCAGTCCAACCTGTCTCTGCCTCCCTAACCGGTTCTTCCTCTCACCCATCCCTTCCTCCCACCCCAAGCCGCACCCCCAGCTACCTACTAACCTCATCCCACCTCCTTGACCTGTCCGTCTTCCCTGGACTGACCTATCCCCTCCCTACCTCCCCACCTACACCCTCTCCACCTATCTTCTTTACTCTCCATCTTCGGTCCGCCTCCCCCTCTCTCCCTATTTATTCCAGTTCCCTCCCCCCATCCCCCTCTCTGATGAAGGGTCTAGGCCCGAAACGTCAGCTTTTGTGCTCCTGAGATGCTGCTTGGCCTGCTGTGTTCATCCAGCCTCACATTTTATTATCTTGGAATCTCCAGCATCTGCAGTTCCCATTATCTCTTAGCAATCCCTTGGTTGCCTGTTCATGAATGAAATATTTATCCCCCAGATTCCCAACAATGCCAGAAAGGGATATAGTTCATCAGGAAGAGCTACAGGATGGACGGCGGGTAAAGCACCAGAGTTAATACTCAGAGCAAACAGTGTAAAAACAGCACATGCCTCTTCATTTATTGGTTTCATGCTTAGTTACTGGAATCAAAATAAAAGGTAGCCATGCTGAATCCAAGTCCCCGCAGATGCTGGTAATTTGTTGTGTCCATTAATGGTATTGTAACTTGGAGATACTTTATTGAGTTGCTCTCCTTTCCTTTGCAAATGTATATCATCAATATATCAGTTTCTCTTTGGTTTTAGGATGCTGCTGTGGCTGTTGTGTAGTCCTGCCTGCACAAATGAATTCAACTTTATTTTTCAGGACAAATTCAGTTGAAAACTTGATTGTGTGACCTGAAACAGGACAGCAGGCAGAAAATTCATTTTCTTGGGAACTGCTCTGCTCAATAAATCTATGTGCACATTTGCTAACCAACTTATCTGAGGAACAAAGGAACCTTGACGTTACAGTCCATTGAAGTGTGAATCATAGAATCCCTACAGTGTGGAAGCAGGCCATTCAGCCCAACAAGTCCACAATGGCCAGAGCATCCCACCCAGACCCCTACCCTGTCCCAATACCTCTAAATTTCCCATGCCTAATCCACATAGCCCACACAACCCTGGACATAATAGCATGGCCAATCTACTTCACCTGCACATCTTTAGACTGTAGGAGGAAACCAGAATACCGGATGAAACCAACATAGACAAAGGAAGAATGTGTAAATGCCACATAGGCAGTCAAGGGTGGGATTGAACCTGGTTCCCTGGTGTTGTGAGGCAACAGTTTTTTTTTTCTATTCATGGGGTGAGAAAGCATTTATTAACCATCAATAATTTCCCAGAGAGCAGTTAAGAGTCAACCATGTTGCTGTAGGTCTGGAGTCACATGTAGGCCAGAACAATTAAGACAGGCAGCTTCCTTCCTAAGGACACTAGTGAACCAGACATGTTTTATTTTTTCCCCTAACAGTCGACAATGGATTCATGGTCATCATTAGATTCTTAATTTTAGTTATTTAGTGAATTCAAATTCCACAATCTGCCATAGCAGGATTCAAACCCGGCTCCCCAAAACGTTATCTAGGTCTCAGAATTAACAGTCCAGCAATAATATCATTAGGTCACTGCCACCGCTAATCATGGAGTCACCATGCTGCCCATTTATTATGGGAAGTTTGTATGCATTAACCAAGGCATAGAAGATAGGAGCAGAGAAGTCTTGTTGTAACTTGTGCAGTTCTTTTTGCCACAATGACAGAGGACACAGTTGCACTGACGAGGATGCAGATGAGATTCACCAGGATGTTGCAAGCGATACAAAATCTGTAAGGAAAAAAGAATGCGCCTATTCAGCCTCTCATTATAACTCAAACTCTCCTGTCTTGGTAACATCCTTGGGTAGATCTTTTTAGCAACTTTTTTAAAATTTAATGTCATCCTTCCTATTGTAGGGAAACTAGAATTAGAAACAGAACATAGAACGTACAGCACAGAACAGGTCCTTCAGCCCACGATGTTGTGCCGACCATTGATCCTCATGTATGCACCCTCAAATTTCTGCGACCATATGCATGTCCAGCAGTCTCTTAAATGACCCCAATGACCTTGCTTCCACAACTGCTGCTGGCAACGCGTTCCATGCTCTCACAACTCTCTATGTAAAGAACCCGCCTCTGACATCCCCTCTATACTTTCCTCCAACCAGCTTAAAACTATGACCCCTCGTGTTAGCCATTTCTGCCCTGGGAAATAGTCTCTGGCTATCAACTCTATCTATGCCTCTCATTATCTTGTATACCTCAATTAGGTCCCCTCTCCTCCTCCTTTTCTCCAATGAAAAATGTCCGAGCTCAGTCAACCTCTCTTCATAAAATAAGCCCTCCAGTCCAGGCAGCATCCTGGTAAACCTCCTCTGAACCCTCTCCAAAGCATCCATATCTTTCCTATAATAGGGCGACCAGAACTGGACGCAGTATTCCAAGAACGATCTAACCAAAGTTTTATAAAGCTGCATCAAGATCTCACGACTCTTAAACTCAATCTCCCTGTTAAGAAAGCATATGGTGTTTTGGCTTTCATTAACAACCCTGTCCACTTGAGTGGCCACTTTAAGGGATCTATGTATCTGCACACCAAGATCCCTCTGTTCCTCCACACTGCCAAGAATCCTATCCTTAATCCTGTACTCAGCTTTCAAATTCGACCTTCCAAAATGCATCACCTTACATTTATCCAGGTTGAACTCCATCTGCCACCTGTCAGCCCATCTCTGCATCCTGTCAATGTCCCGCTGCAGCCTACAATAGCTCTCTATACTGTCAACAACACCTCCAACCTTTGTGTCGTCTGCAAACTTGCTGATCCATCCTTCAATCCCCTCATCCAAGTCATTAATAAAAATTACAAACAGTAGAGGCCCAAGGACAGAGCCCTGTGGAACACCACTCACCACTGACTTCCAGGCAGAATATTTTCCTCCTACTACCACTCGCTGCCTTCTGTTGGCCAGCCAATTCTGTATCCAGACAGCTACGTTCCCCTGTATCCCATTCCTCCTGACATTCTGAATGAGCCTACCATGGGGAACCTTATCAAATGCCTTACTGAAGTCCATATACACCACATCCACAGCTCAACCCTAATCAACTTTTCTGGTCACATCCTCAAAGAACTCGATAAGGTTTGTGAGGCATGACCTGCCCCTCACAAAGCCGTGTTGACTGCATTTAATCAAGCCATGCTCTTCCAGATGCTCATAAATCCTATCCCTCAGAATACTTTCTAACACCTTGCAGACGACAGACGTGAGACTTACTCGTCTGTAATTTCCGGGGATTTCCCTATTTCCTTTCTTGAAGAGAAGAATTACATTTGCCTCTCTCCAGTCCTCAGGTACGACTCCAGTGGAGAGCGAGGATGCAAAGATCCTCGCAAGTGGCGAAGCAATTGCATTTCTCGCTTCCCAAAGCAGCCGAGGACAAATCTGGTCCAGGCCTGGTGACTTGTCAATCTTAATGTTTGACAAAATTTTCCGCACATCAGCTTCCTCTATCTCTATCCATTCTAGCATGCACACCTGCTCTTCAAAGGTTTCATTCACTACAATGTTCATTTCTTTCGTAAAGACAGAAGCAAAAAACTCATTTGGGGCTTCCCCTACCTCCTCAGACTCCACACACAAGTTCCCTATACTAACCCTGATCGGCCCTACTCTTTCTTTGACCATTCTCTTATTCCTCACATAAGTGTAAAATGCCTTTGTGTTTTCCCTAATTCGTTCTGCCAAGCCTTTCTCGTGCACCCTCCTGGCTCTCCTCAGACCTTTTTTGAGCTCCTTCCTCCCCTGCCTGTAATCTTCTAGAGCTGAGCTTGACCCTAGCTTCCTCCACCTTATGTAAGCTACCTTCTTCCTTTTGACGAGAAGCTCCACCACTCTCGTCACCCAAGGTTCCTTTATCTTACCCCTTCTTGCCTGTTTCAGAGGGACATATTTACTCATCACTCGCAACAACTGTTCGTTAAACAGTCTCCACATGTCTATAGTGCCCTTACCATGGAACAATTGCTCCGAGTCCATGCTTCCTAACTCATGCCTGATCTCATCATAGTTTCCTCTTCCCCAATTAAATATCCTCCCATTTTGCCCAATCCTCTCCTTCTCCATAGCTATGTAGAATGTGAGGCAGTTATGGTCACTATCACCAAAATGCTCTCCCACCACAAGATCTGATACCTGCCCCGGCTCGTTTCTGAGCACCAAGTCTAGAATGACCTCTCCCCTCGTCGGCCTGTCAACGTACTGAGTTAGGAAATTCTCCTGAACACAGCTTACAAAAACAGCTCCATTCAAATCTTCTGCTCGAAGGAGGTTCCAATCAATATTGGGAAGGTTAAAGTCACCCATTACAACAACCCTACTACGTCTGCACTTTTCAAAAATCTGTCGACCTATGCTTTCTTCAATCTCCCTGCTGCTATTGGGGGGCCTGTAGTAAACCCCTAAAGAGGTGACTACTCCCTTGCTGTTCCTAATTTCCACCCATATTGACTCGGTAGGCAGATCTTCCTCGACAATGGAAGCTTCTGTAGCTGTGATACCCTCTCTGATTAGTAGCGCTACACTCCCTCCTCTTTCTCCCCCCTCCCTATTCTTTTTAAATGCTCTAAACCCTGGAACATCCAGTGACCATTCCTGCCCCTGAGAAACCCATGTCTCTGTTATGGCCACAACATCATAGCACCAGGTACTGATCCATGCTCTAAGTTCATCACTTTTATTCCTGATACTCCTTGCGTTAAAGCAAACACACTTTAACTGATCCCTTGGTTCCTTCCCAGAAAAATCCTTCCCACTAGCTGGTCTACCTCTTGCTATTGCCTCACCTGCATCAACTCTCACCTCCGGTATACAGCTCAGGTTCCCGCCCACCTGCCATACAAGTTTAAACCCTCTCGAACTACTCGAGCAAACCTTCCACCCAGGACATTGGTCCCCTTCCAGTTCAGAGGCAACCCGTCCTTTTTGTACAGGTCCCACCTTCCCCAGAAGGCATCCCAATTATCTACATATCTGAAGCCCTCCCTCCTACACCAGCTGCGCAGCCACGTGTTAAGCTGTGCCCGCTTCCTGTTCCTTGCCTCGCTATCTCGTTGCACCAGTAGTAAACGAGAGAACACTACTCTGTTCGTCCTGCTTTGCAGCTTCCATCCTAACTCCCTGAAATCACTTTTTATATCCTCAATCCTTTTTCTGGCTATGTCATTAGTGCCAATATGTAACACGATTTCTGGCTGTTCGCCCTCCCCTTTTAGAACCTTATACACCCGATCGGAGACGTCCCGGACCCTGGCACCAGGGAGGCAACATACCTTCCGGGAATCCCGATCCTGACCACAAAATCTCCTGTTGATTCCCCTAACTATCGAGTCCCCTACCACGAGTACTTTTCTATTCTGCCCCCTTCCCTTCTTTGCCACAGTGTCAGGCTCAGTGCCAGAGAACTGACTACTATGGCTTTCCTCTGGTAGGTCATCCCCCACAGCAGTATCCAAAACGGTATACTTATTGCTGAGGGGAATGCCCACAGGGGATCTCTGCAATGTCTGTCTGTCCCCTTTCCTCCCCCTAACTGTAACCCATCTATCCTTGTCCTGAGCCTTAGGAGTGAACAACTCCCGGTAACTCCTCTCAATTACCCCCTCTGCCTCCGGAATGATCCGTAGTTCATCCAGCTCCAGCTCCATTTCCCTAACACGGTTTTCAAGGAGCTGTAGTTGGCTGCACTTCCCACAGATGTAGCCAGCGGAGACGTGTGCCGTGTCTCCCATCTGCCACATTCTGCAGGAGCAAGCAACTGCCCTAGCATCCATACCCCACATATCTGAACACCCACTCAGTACTAAAGTAGAAAGCTTAGTTCAAGTTGCTATAAAATTAATAACAAACTTATATTCAATAGAGAAAGTTTAGAATGAACCTTACCTTATTAACTAGGTTAGAGGAGGAGGGCGAGTGGGAGACACTACAGTTGTAGAGTCTCGGGTTTAGCCGCCTTGCTGACATATATGGTCACTGCTTTCCTTCCCGGCTGCCTCTCTGGTCCTCTTATGCAGTACTCCAAATGTAACCTCACCAATGTCTTATACAGCCATAACATGATGTCCCAACTCCTGAACTCAATGTTCTGACTAATGAAGGCAAGCATGCCAAAGGTCTTCATCATCATTTGTGTAACTTTGATACCACTTTCAAAGACCTCTGTACCTGTACCCTTTGGTCTCTCTGTTCGACGACACTCCCTATGGCCCTGGTTTGCTTTTCAAAAATGTAGCACCTCACATTTATTTGAATCAAACTTCATCAGCCATTGTTCGGTCCAATGGTCCAGTTGATCAAAGTCTAGTTGTACTCTGGGCTGACCTTCTTGGCTGTATACCATACCACCAATTTTGATGTCATCCACAAAGGTACTCAACATGCCTCCTATATTCTCATCCAAATAATTAAATAAATGATGAACAAATGTGGATGCAGCACCAGTTCTTGTGGTACACTGCTGGCCATAGGTCTCCAGTTTGAACAGCAACCATCTACCACACCCCTCTGTTACCCACCGTCAAGCCAATTTTGTATTCAACTGGCTAGTTTCCCCTGGATCCCATGTGATCGAATCTTAATAACTCATCTACCATTTTGCAATCCTGTCAAAGGCCTTTCTAAAGTCCAAGTAGTCAATGTCTACTGCTCTCTATTCACCCATCTTCTTCGTCACCTCTACAAAAATCTCAGTCAAGTTTGTGAGAAATGCTTTCTCAAACACAAGGCTATGCTGACTGCTCCTAATGAGCCCTTGCCTTTTCAAATGTATTCAAATCCTGTCTCTCAGAATCTCCTTCAACAACTTACCAACCACTTCTGTCACGCTCACTTATCTGTCATTTCTTGTCTTTTCTTTGCAGCTTTTCTTCAAAAATGACAAAACACTAGCCATCTAGTCTTCAGGTACCTCACTCATGGCTAGTGATGATGCAAATATCTTGTCTCGGGGCCGCACAGTCTCTTTCCTACCTCTCACAATGACCTGGGAAATGCCTGATCAGTTACCAGGGATTTATCTACCTTCATGCATTTTAAGGCCTCTAGCACCTCTTCTTCTATAATGTGGACTCTTCCAAAACATCACTATTTATTTCCCCAAGTTCCCTAATTTCCATGCCTTTCTCCACAGTAAATACTGGTGTGAAATATTCAGTTAGGATCTCAGCCATCTTTTGTGGTTGCATGCAGAGATGGCCTTGTTAATCTCTAAGGGACCCTATTCTCTCCCTTGTTACTCCTTTGTCCTTGACATACTTGTAGATTATTTTTGGATTTTCCTTAATCTGACCTGCCAAAGCTATCTACTGTCCCCTTTTTGGCCTCCTGATTTCCCTCTCAAGTTTAATCCTACACCCCTCCAATCCTCAAGGGATTCAGTTGATCACAGCAGTCTGTAGCTGAAATGTGCTTCATCTCCTATTTCTTGACCAGCGCCTCAGTTTCTCTATTCACCCAAGATTTCTTGCTGCTGCCAGCCTTGCCATTCATGCTAGTAGGAACATACTGTCCCTGACCCTTTTGTTCTCTCACTTTTGAAGCCTTTCATTTATAAGATATCCATTTGCCTGCAAACAGCCTCCCCCAATCACCTTTTGAAAATTCCTATCTAATACTACCAAAATTGGTCTTGCCCCAAATTAACACTTTAACTTGTGGACCAGGCCTATCCTTTTCCATATTATGGTCACTGGTCCCAAAGTTCACCCTGACCAATACCTCAGTCACTTGCCCTGGGTTATTTCCTAAATGAAGGTTGAGTTTTGCCTCTTCTCTAGGACTGTTATCTACGACTTGATTGTGAAAATTTTTCAGAACACACTTAACAAATCTCACTCCATCCAAGTTTTTACCACTATGACAGTCACAGTCTATGACTGAAAAACTAAAATCCCTTTCTCTTATAACCCTATTATTCTAAGAGCTATCTGTAATCTCCCAAAATATTTGCTCTTCAATTTCCTGCTGACTATTTGGGAGGCTGGAGGTGTGGGTGGAGCTGTAGTACAATCCCCTCAAAGTGATCACCCACTTCTTATTTCTCAGTTCCGCTCATATTGCTTCACCAAATGATCCCTCAGAAATATCCTCTCTGCTATGACATTTTATCTAATCAAAAATGCAGCTCACTCTCCTCTCTTCTCTCTTCTTGTATCATTCCAAGAGCATGTGTACCCCAAAACATTGAGATGCCAGTTCCACCCCTCCCACGTTTCTTGAATAGTGATGATGTACCATAGAACATACAACATAGAACATGACAGCACAGTGCAGGCCCATCGGCCCTCGATGTTGCGCCGACCTGCCGTACCAATCTGAAGTCCATCTAACCTACACTATTCCATATACGTCCATATGCTTGTCCAATGACGACTTAAATAGCTTCTACATAGCTATGGAGAAGGAGAGGATTAGGCAAAATGGGAGGATATTTAATTGGGGAAGAGGAAACTATGACGCGATTAGACACGAGTTAGGAAGCATGGACTGGGAGCAATTGTTCCACGGTAAGGGAACTATAGACATGTGGAGACCGTTTAAGGAACAGTTGTTGCGAGTAATGAGTAAATATGTCCCTCTGAGACAGGCAAGAAGGGGTAAGATAAAGGAACCTTGGATGACGAGAGCGGTGGAGCTTCTTGTGAAAAGGAAGAAGGTAGCTTACATAAGGTGGAGGAAGCTAGGGTCAAGTTCAGCTAGAGAGGATTACTCGCAGGCAAGGAAGGAGCTCAAAAAAGGTCTGAGGAGAGCCAGGAGGGGGCACGAGAAAGGCTTGGCAGAAGGAATCAGGGAAAACACAAAGGCATTTTACACTTATGTGAGGAATAAGAGAATGGTCAAAGAAAGAGTAGGGCCGATCAGAGATAGCATAGGGAAGTTGTGTGTGGAGTCTGAGGAGGTAGGGGAAGCCCCAAATGAGTTTTTTGCTTCTATCTTTACGAAAGAAACGAACTTTGTAGTGAATGAAACCTTTGAAGAGCAGGTGTGCATGCTGGAATGGATAGAGATAGAGGAAGCTGATGTGCTGAAAATTTTGTCAGACATTAAGATTGACAAGTCGCCAGGCCCAGACCAGATTTGTCCTCGGCTGCTTTGGGAAGCGAGAAATGAAATTGCTTCGCCACTTGTGAAGGTCTTTGCATCCTCGCTCTCCACTGGAGTCGTACCTGAGGACTGGAGAGAGGCAAATGTAATTCCTCCCTTCAAGAAAGGAAATAGGGAAATACCCGGCAATTACAGACCAGTAAGTCTCACGTCTGTCGTCTGCAAGGTGTTAGAAAGGATTCTGAGGGATAGGATTTATGACCATCTGGAGGAGCATGGCTTGATCAAATACAGTCAACACGGCTTTGTGAGGGGTAGGTCATGCCTCACAAACCTTATCAAGTTTTTTGAGGATGTGACTAGAAAAGTTGATTAGGGTTGAGCTGTGGATGTGGTGTATATGGACTTCAGTAAGGCATTTGATAAGGTTCCCCATAGTAGGCTCATTCAGAAGGTCAGGAGGAATGGGATACATGGGAACTTAGCTGCTTGGATACAGAATTGGCTGGCCAACAGAAGGCAGCGAGTGGTAGTAGAAGGAAAATAATCTGCCTGGAAGTCAGTGGTGAGTTGTGTTCCACAGGGCTCTGTCCTTGGGCCTCTACTGTTTGTAATTTTTATTAATGACTTGGATGAGGGGATTGAAGGATGGGTCAGCAAGTTTGCAGACGACACAAAGGTCGGAGGTGTTGTTGACAGTATAGAGAGCTGTTGTAGGCTGCAGCGGGACATTGACAGGATGCAGAGATGGGCTGAGAGGTGGCAGATGGAGTTCAACCTGGATAAATGTAAGGTGATGCATTTTGGAAGGTCGAATTTGAAAGCTGAGTACAGGATTAAGGATAGGATTCTTGGCAGTGTGGAGGAACAGAGGGATCTTGGTGTGCAGATACATAGATCCCTTAAAATGGCCACCCAAGTGGACAGGGTTGTTAAGAAAGCATATGGTGTTTTGGCTTTCATTAACAGGGGGATTGAGTTTAAGAGTCGTGAGATCTAGTTGCAGCTCTATAAAGCTTTGGTTAGACTGCACTTGGAATACTGCGTCCAGTTCTGGTCGCCGTATTATAGGAAAGATGTGGATGCTTTGGAGAGAGTTCAGAGGAGGTTTACCAGGATGCTGCCTGGACTGGAGGGCTTATCTTATGAAGAGAGGTTGACTGAGCTTGGTCTCTTTTCATTGGAGAAAAGGAGGAGGAGAGGGGACCTAATTGAGGTATACAAGATAATGAGAGGCATAGATAGAGTTGATAGCCAGAGACTATTTCCCAGGGCAGAAATGGCTAGCACAAGGGATCATGGTTTTAAGCTGGTTGGTGGAACGTATAGAGGGGATGTCAGAGGCGGGTTCTTTACACAGAGAGTTGTGAGAGCCTGGAATGCGTTGCCAGCAGCAGTTGTGGAAGCAAGGTCATTGGGGTCATTTAAGAGACTGCTGGACATGCATATGGTCACAGAAATTTGAGGGTGCATACATGAGGATCAATGGTCAGCACAACATTGTGGGCTGAAGGGCCTGTTCTGTGCTGTACTGTTCTATGTTCTATGTTCTATTTTCTATGTTCTAAATGTACTTAAAGTTGGCAAATCTACTACGGTTGCGGGCAAAGCGTTTCATACCCTTTCTACTCTCCGAGTAAAGAAACTACCTCTGACGTCTGTCCTATATATTTCACTCCTCAATTTATAGCTATGCCCGCTTGTGCTCGCCGTCACTATCCTAGGAAAAAGGCTCTCCCTATCCACCCTATCTAACCCTCTGATTATCTGATATGTCTCAATTAAGTCACCTTTCCACCTTCTTCTCTGTAACGAAAACAGCCTCAAGTCCTTCAGCCGTTCCTCGTAAGACCTTCCCTCCATACCAGGCAACACCTAGTAAATCTCCTCTGCATCCTTTCCAAAGTTTCCACATCCTTATTATAATGCGGTGACCAGAACTGTACGCAATACTCCAAGTGCAGCCGCACCAGAGTTTTGTACAGCTTCACCATAACCTCTTGGTTCTGGAACTCGATCCCTCTATTAATAAAAGCTAAAACACTGTCTGCCTTCTTAACAGCCCTGTCAACCTGTGTGGCAACTTTCAAGGATCTGTGCACATGGACACCGAGATCTCTCTGCTCATCTACACTACTAAGAATCTTACCATTAGCCCTGTACTTTGCCTTCTGGTTACTCCTACCAAAGTGCATCACCTCACACTTGTCTGCATTAAACTCCGTTTGCCACCTCTCAGCCCAGCTCTGCAGCTTACCTATGTCTCTCTGCAACCTACAGCATCCTTCGTCACTATCCACAACTCCACCGACCTTAGTGTCGTCGGCAAATTTACTAACCCATCCTTCTACGCCCTCATCCAGGTCATTTATAAAAATGACAAACAGCAGTGGACCGAACACCGACCCTTGCGGTACACCACTAGTAACTGGTCTCCAGGGTGACATGAACATGCTTAAAAAGTTGATAGTTCTTCTGGATTCTCACAACTTCTGTTTCAGTCCCATTTCTCAGACAAATGGAACTCCAATGCTTCCACTTCATAGAATAGAATCCCTACAGTTTGGAAACAAGTTATTTGGCTGATAATGTCCACACTGACCCTCTCAAAAGCATCCTACTCAGACCTACCCCTATCCCTGCACATTATGAATGATTTAGCATGGCCAATTGACCCGTAGATTTTTGGACTGTGACTGGAAGCCAGAGCACCAGGAAGGGACTCGTGCAGGCCCAAGGAGAATGTGCAAACTCCACACTGACAGTTACTGGAATTTAGAATCAAAACCAGGTCCCTGGCCCTGTGAGACAGCAGTGCTAAGCACTGAGCCACCTTGCTGCCCCATTGTTAAGACAGACAAATACTTGTCCGTCTTCACAATAGATTAAATTTTACTTGTCCACCATCTACAAGGTGCAAGTCAGGAATGTGATGGAATACTCCCCACTTGCCTGGATAAGTGCAGCCCTGATAACGCTCAAAAAGCTTGACCATCCAGGACAAAGCAGCCCAGTTGATTGGCACTATATCCACAAGCATCCATTCCCTCTACACCGATGCTCAGTAGCAGCAGTGTGTACTATCTACAAGATGCACTGCAGAAATTCACAAAAGATCCTCAGACAACACCTTCAAAACTCATGATCACTTCCATCTAGAAGGACAAAGACAGCAGATCTATAGGTACACCTCCATCTCCAAGTTCCCCTCCACGCCACTCACCATCCTAACTTGGAAATATATTGGCATTCCTTCATTGTCGCTAGGTCATAATCCTGGAATTCCCTCCCAATAATAGCATTGTGGGTCAACCCACAGCAGGAAGACTGCAGCCATTCAAGAAGTCGGCTCACCACCACCTTCTCAAGGGCAACCAGGGATGGGCAAGAAATACAGGCCAGCCAGTGATATTGATGTCCATAAATGAATGGAGAAAAATAATGTGAAAGCTAACTGTGTAACTACGAGTAAAGAGAAGAATAGTTCACAGTTCCAATACTCTCTTTATATTTTTCCTACTTGTGATTCACAGGTTGACATGAGGTGGGAGAATGTACAGTTACTGCTGTCTGCACCTGATAAAGAAACTTGTCAGCAGATATGTGGACTAATATGTGGAGTTCAACCTGAATAAATGCAAACTGATGCGTTTTGAATGGTCGAACTTAAATGCTGAATAGAGGATTAAAGGCAGGATTCTCGGCAGTGTGGAGGAACAGCAGGATTTTGGTGTTCAAGTGCATAGTTCCCTCAAAGTTGCCACCCAAGTGGATAAGATTGTTAAGAAAGCATATGCTGTTTTGGCTTTCATTAACAGGGGGATCGAGTTTAAGAGCCGCGAGGTTATGCTGCAGCTCTACAAAACCCTGGTGAGGCCACACTTGGAATATTGTGTCCAGTTCTGGTCGCCCTATTAAAGGAAAGATGTGGAGGCTTTGGAGAGGGTGCAAAGGGGGTTTACCAGGATGCTGCCTGGACTGGAGGACTTGTCTTACGAGGAGAGGTTGACTGAGCTTGGGCTTTTCTCTCTGGAAAGAAGGAGGAAGAGAGGTGACCTGATCAAGTCGTACAAGGTAATGAGAGGCATGGATAGAGTCGATAGCCAAGAATTTCCCCCAGGGCAGGATTGACTGCCATGAGGGGTTGTAGTTTTAAGATGTTAGGAGGAAGGTATAGAGGAGACGTCAGAGGGAGGTTCTTCACCCAGAGAGTTGTGAGCGCATGGAATAGTTTACCAGTGGTAGTCGTGGAAACAGAGTCATTAGTGACATTTAAGTGACTGCTGGACATGCACATGGACAGCAGTGAATTGAGGGGAATGTGCTGTACTTTTCTGTGTTCTATGCTCTAAAAGTTCCATGTATTTCATGAAAATACCCAAAAAGAGTGCTCCATAAAACTAAAAAGCTGTTAAATGCAATGACTGCTCAATCTCCATAATCTTGCTCCTCAACTACAGCAATGGCACCACAGAACCACAGAGCCATTGACAGAAATTTTTGAGACCTCTCCAAACACAAGAATAGTCCCAGGGGAACTGGTCAAATGTAAATGTGACACTGTTGTTTTAGAAAAGGGACAAAGGGTTACCCAGGAAACGACAGAAGTGGCAGTTTGAAATCTGTATCAGAGATAGTAGAAACTGCAGATGTTGGAGAATCTGAGATAACAAGGCCTAGAGCTGGATGAACACAGCAGGCCAAGCAGCATCAGAGGAGCAGGAAAGCTGACGTTTCGGGCCTGGACTCAGAAAAAGCTTTCTTCTGAAGAAGAGTGCTGCTGCTTGGCCTGCTGTGTTCATCCAGCTCTCCACCTTGTTATCTCAGTTTGAAATTAGCATTTTGAAAACTGATGGAGGCCATAATACACAATAAGGTAAATACAACCTTAGAGAAAAATGAATTAATACTAGACAGTCAACATGGTTTTGTCAAGGGCAGGTTACACCTGAAAAATTTAATTGAGTTTTTTGCTGAGGTGTCACAGGCAGTGGATGAGGGCACTGCTGTGGTGTTGTATATTTGAACTTTCAGAAAGATTTGATACAGGGTCACATGGCATGTTGGTTAGCAAATTAGAAGTGCTTGGGATTGATGGTCCATGGCAGCATGGATTAGAAGTTGAGTAAAAGAAAGGAAATAGAGGGGAGGTATAGGTGGGCAGCTCTCCGATTGGAAATGAGTTGAATGTGCTGTTCCCCAGAGATTTGAAAACATTAAAAACTACAGATGCCTGAAGCTAGAGTCAATAAATGTAGAGCTGGAAAACCATGACCGGTCAGACAGCATCTGAGGAGCAGGAAAGGCAACGTTTCAGGCCAAAACCTTTCATCAGAACTTGGGAATCAATGTTGGGACAATTGCTTTTCCTGATTTATATAAACCATTTGAAGATGGATGTTGAGAGCAAATTCTCTAAATTTGCAGATGATACTTAGCTAGGGAGAATAGTGAGTTGTGAGGATGATGTTGAGCAAATTCAGAGGGACATTGACAAGTTGACCAAATGGGCAGAGACCTGGCAGATGAATTTAAATGCAGAGAAATGTAAGCTAATGCATTTCAGTAGAAGAATACAGGCTTAATGGTACAACTTTGAGGGGAATGCAAGAGCAGGGGGTCCTCAGGGTTCATGTACATGATTCTCTGAAAGTGGCAAGTTGAAATAGTAGTTAAGGCGACTTATAGGACCCTTGGGTTTATAATTAGAGGCATGGTGTCTAAAAGCAAGGAAGTGATACTGTACGTCCACAAATTATTGATCAGACCATATTTGGAGTATCGCTTTCAGTTCTGGGCACCTTATTTAAGGAAAGATTTTAAAGCCTTGGAGAGGGTGCAGAGAAGATATGCCCGAATGATACCAGCTATGAAGGATTTTAGATACAATGAAAGATTAGAGAGATTGGGCTTATTCTTCCGGCAGTACAGAAGATTAAGAGGTGACTTGGACACAGTAAGGATTGATTAAGAGGTGACATTATTGAAGTGGTCAAAATTATGAATAATTTTGACAATGTAAAGAATTGTATTGTGTTTCTACTAGTTAGAATATCAGTAACTCAGGGTCATCATTTCAAGATTGTCAACAAGAGAAAGAGGAGTGAAACCTGTTTTTCTGTAGAGTTGTATGGGCTTAGAAAGCACTGCCTGGGACATTGGTGAAGGTGGATTCCACAGAAGGTTTCGAAAGAACTGGATATTTTAAAGGGATGCAGCGAGAGAGCTACAGAGATTGAGTTGGAGAGTGGGACCAGCTGGGTAGCTCTTTCCAGAGCTAGTACAGACACAATAAGTGGAATAGCCTTTTTCTGCACTTCTAGATGTTTAGGATTCTCTGATTCTATCACCTCTTATCTACCAGAGCCTATTATCATGAAAGCCTGAAGTGAATAAACTATGGGAGGGCTCCTGCACTGGATTGGCATGACTGCAGAAGGCGTTTCTAGAAAACTATCAGTAAGTCACTGTTCTATAAGTTTGTAAACAACTACTGTAAGGAAACTAGCTCTAAAAGAAAACTCCTATCATCATCACCACTTCTGCCTTGCTCAAAGTAAGTTGGAAGGCGAGTTCTCAAACTTAGCAAATATTGACTCAGCCATCCCGCAAAACTTCAGAAGCGTCACATCATGCTTGCAGGCATGCATATCATTTTTCTGGTGTTTCCACATCTCTTTCTCAAAAGTTACAATAAACGAAGTGTGGAAATTCATCCCAGATTTTTTGTGTCAAGTAGCAGTGTACTGAGTGCATTGTTGGGGAAAGTAGTGCGGGTTCGGTCAGGAGCTGGATGAATATTATCATGATCAGGTCAAGAACAAAGAACAAAGAAAACTACAGCAAAGGAACTGGCCCTTTGGCCCTCCAAGCCTGCACCAATAAGACCCTTTTCTAAATCTGTCATCTATTTTCGAAGGGTCTATATCCCTTTACTCCCTGCCCATCCATGTACCTGCCCAGATACATCTTAAAAGAGAGAGTAGGGTGGTACAAAATAAAGTTTCAGGGACACAAGATGGCACCGGCAAGCAAGACATTGGTTTGAAGTGTGTCTACTTCAATGCCAGGAGCGTCCGGAATAAGGTGGGTGAATTGCAGCATGGGTTGGTACCTGGGAGTTTGATATTGTGGCCATTTTGGAGACATGGATAGAGAAGGGAC
Organism: Stegostoma tigrinum; assembly: GCF_030684315.1. Classification (NCBI taxonomy): domain Eukaryota; kingdom Metazoa; phylum Chordata; class Chondrichthyes; order Orectolobiformes; family Stegostomatidae; genus Stegostoma; species Stegostoma tigrinum. Next base: position 78,892,548 of record NC_081367.1, on the reverse strand, counting down.
AGGAATGGTTGTTGCAGGGTCCGGGATTTAGATGTTTCAGTAAGAACAGAGAAGGTGGTAAAAGGGGTGGAGGTGTGGCATTGTTGGTCAAGGACAGTATTACAGTTGCAGAAAAGATGTTTGGAGACTCGTCAACTGAGGTAGTATGCGCTGAGGCTAGAAACAGGAAAGGAGAGGTCACCCTGTTGGGAGTTTTCTATAGGCCTCCGAAAGTTCCAGAGATGTAGAGGAAAGGATAGCAAAGATGATTCTCGATAGGAGTGAGAGAGACAGGTTAGTTGTCATGGGGGTCTTCAACTTGCCAAATATTGACCGGGAACACTATAGTTTGAGTACTGTAGATGGGTCAGCTTTTGCCCAGTGTGTGCAGGAGGGCTTCCTGACACAGTATGTAGATAGACCAACAAGGGGCAAAGTCACATCAGATTTGGGACTGGGTAATGAGCCTGGCCAGGTGTTAGATTTGGAAGTAGGTGAGCACTTTGGTGATAGCGATCACAATTCTGTTATGTTTACTTTCGTGAATGGAAAGGGGTAGGTGTATACCACTGGGCAAGAGTTATAGCTGGGGGAAAGGCAATTACAATGAGATGAGGCAAGATTTATGGAGCATAGGATGGGGAAGGAAACTGCAGGGGATGGGCACATTAGAAATGTGGAGCTTATTGAAGGAAAATCATATCGGTGTATGGATAAGCATATGGACGTACATGGAATAGTGTAGGTTAGATGGGCTTGAGATCGGTATGACAGGTCGGCACAACATCGAAGGCCAAAGGGCCTGTACTGTGCTGTAATGTTCTACATTCTATGTTCTATAAATGCTCTGTGTGTCCTAGATAAGCATGTACCTGTCAGGCAGGGAGGAAGCTGTAGAGCGTGGGCGCCATGGTTTATGAACGAGGTGGAATCTCTGGTCAAGAGGAAGAAGAAGGGTTATGTTAGGATGAGATGTGAAGGCTCAGTTAGGGCATTTGAGGGCTACAAAGTAGCCAGGAAAGTCCTAAAGAGAGAGCTCAGAAGAGCCAGGAGGAGACATGAGAAGTTGTTGGCGGATAGGATCAGGGTAAACACTAAGACTTTCTATAGGTATTTAAGGAATAAAAGAATGATGAAAGTGAGATTAGGGCCAATCAAGGATAGTAGTGATAAGTTGTGTGTGGAGTCAGAGGAGATAGGGGAAGTGCTAAATGATTATTTTTCAACAGTATTCACTCCAGAAAACGACAATGTTGTCAAGGAGAATACTGAGATACAGGCTACTAGACTAGGTGGGATTGAGGTTCACAAGGAAGAGGTATTAGAAATCCTACAGAGTATGAAGATCGATAAGTCGCCTGGGCCGATGGGATTTATCCTCGGATCCTCTGGGAAGCCAGGGAGGAGATTGCCGAGCCTTTGGCATTGATCTTTAACTCGTCATTGTCTACAGGAATAGTGCCAGATGACTGGAGGACAGCAAATGTGGTTCCCCTGTTCAAGAAGGGGAGTAGAGACAACCCTGGTAATTATAGATCAGTGAGCCTTAACTCAGTTGTTCGTAAAGTGTTGGAAAAGGTTATAAAGGATAGGGTTTATAATCATCTAGAAAAGAATAAATTGATTAGGGATAGTCAGCGCAGTTTTGTGAAGGGAAGGTCGTGCCTCACAAACCTCATTGAGTTCTTTGAGAAGGTGACCAAACAGGTAGATGACAGTAAACCGGTTGATGTGGTGTATATGGATTTTAGCAAGGCATTCGATAAGGTTGCCCACAGTAGGCTATTGTACAAAATGCGGAGGAATGGAATTGTGGGAGATAAAACAGATTGGATCGGAAATTGGCTTGCTGAAAGAAGACAGAGGGTGGTAGTTGATGGGAAATGTTCATCCTGGAGACCAGTAACTAGTAGTGTACTGCAATGGTCGGTTTTGGGTCCACTGCTGTTTGTCATTTTTATAAATGACCTGGATGGGGGCGTAGAAGGATGGGATAGTAAATTTGCTGACGACACTAAGGTCGGTGGAGTTGTGGATAGCGACGAAGTATGCTTTAGGTTGCAGAGAGACATAGATAAGCTGCAGAGCTGGGCTGAGAGGTAGCAAATGGAGTTTCATGCAGACAAGTGTGAGGTGATGCACTTTGGTAGGAGTAACCAGAAGGCAAAGTACAGGGCTAATGGTAAGATCCTTGGTAGATAAATCCCATCCGGCCCAGGCGACTTATTGATCTTCATACTTGGTAGTGTAGATGAGCAAAGAGATCTCGGTGTCCATGTACACAGATCATTGATATTTGCCACCCAGGTTGACAGGGCTGTTCAGAAGGCAGACAGTGTTTTAGCTTTTATTAATAGAGGGATCGAGTTCCAGAACCAAGAGGTTATGGTGAAGCTGTACAAAACTCTGGTGCGGCCGCACTTGGATATTGTGTACAGTTCTGGTCACCGCATTATAAGAAGGATGTGGAAGCTTTGGAAAGGGTGCAGTGGAGATTTACTAGGATGTTGCCTGGTATGAACATAGAACATAGAACATAGAACAGTACAGCACAGAACAGGCCCTTCAGCCCACAATGTTGTGCCGACCATTGATCCTCATGGATGCACCCTCAAATTTCTGTGACCATATGCATGTCCAGCAGTCTCTTAAATGACCCCAATGACCTTGCTTCCACAACTGCTGCTGGCAACGCATTCCATGCTCTCACAACTCTCTGCGTAAAGAACCTGCCTCTGACATGGAGTGAAGGTGTTACGAGGAAAGGCTGAGGGACTTGAGGCTGTTTTCATTCGAGAGAAGTAGGTTGAGAGGTGACTTAATTGAAAGATATAAAATAATCAGAGGGTTAGATAGGGTGGATAGGGAGAGCCTTTTTCCTTGGATGGTGACAGTGAGCACGAGGGGGCATAGCTTTAAATTGAGGGGTGAGAGACTTAGGACAGATGTCAGAGGTAGTTTCTTTACTCAGAGAGTAGTAAGGGAATTGAATGCTTTGCCTGCAACAGTAGTAGATTCACCAACTTTAAGTACATTTAAGTCGTCATTGGACAAGCATATGGACGTACATGGAATAGTGTAGGTGAGATGGGCTTGAGATCGGTATGACAGGTCGGCACAACATCGAGGGCCGAAGGGCCTGTACTGTGCTGTAATGTTCTATGTTTTATGTTCTAAAAGACCCTATTGTTTCTGCATCTACCACCTCCGCTGGCAACGCTTTCCAGGCACCCACCACCCTCTGCATAAAGAACTTTCCATGCATATGTCCCATAAACTATCCTCCTCTCACTTTGAACTCATGACCCCTAGTAATTGAGTCCCTCACTCTGAGAAAAAAGATTCTTGTTGTCCATTGTGTCTATACCCCTCATAATTTTGTAAACCTCAAATCAGGTCTCCCCTCAATCTCTGTCTTTCTAATGAAAATAATTCCAATCTACTCAACCTCTCTTCATAGCTAGTGCCCTCCATACCAGGCAACATCCTGGTGAGCCTCCTCTGCACCCTCTCAAAAGCATCCACATCTTTTTGGTAATGTGGTGACCAGAACTGTACACAGTACTCTAAATGTGGCCGAACCAAAGTCTTATACAACTGTAACACGACCTGCAAACTCTTGTACTCAATACCCACCGATGTAGCAAAGTATGCTGTGTGCCTTCTTGACCACGCTATTTACCTGTGTTGTCTCCTCTGGGAACAACGGACCTGAATACCCAGATCTCTCTGAACATCAATTTTCACCAGGACTTTTCCATTTACTGTATAGTTCGCTCTTAAATTAGATCTTCCAAAATGCATCACCTCACATTTGCCCATATTGAACTCCATCTGCCATTTATCTGCCCAACTCTCCAATCTATCTATATTCTGCTGTAATCTCTGACAGTCCCCTTCACTATCTGCTACTCAACCAATCCTCGTGTCATCTGCAAACTTGCTAATCAGACCACCTACACCTTCCTCGAAATCATTTACATATACCACAAACAACAGTGATCCCAGCACAGTTCCCTGTGGAGCACCACTGGTCACAGGTCTCCAATTTGAGAAACCCCCTTCCACAACTCCTCTCTGGCTCCTGTTGTTTAGCCAGTTTTTTAAACCATCCAGCTAGCCCACCCTGGACCCCATGCAACTTCACTTTCTCCATCAACCTGTCATGGGGAACCTTATCAAACGCCTTACTGAAATCCATGTACATGACATCTCAGCCTTTCCCTTATCTATCAACTTTGTCATGTCCTCAAAGGTCAGAAGTGGGATGTTTGCTAATTATAACGCTATGCTCATGATTGCACAAAGTTCAGCACCATGTGCTACATATCTAGAAACTGAAACAGTTTGTGTCCATATAGAGTAAGACCAAAACAAAATTCAGAATTGGGCTGAAAATGGATAGGTAACACACTCTCCACACCACAACAGGCAATGACTATTCCCAACAACAAGAATGGAATGATATCCCTATTGAACTCTGTGGCATTAACATTGTTCAGAGCCGTCCATCACCAACATCCTGGGAGTTGGTTGACAGGACCAGCCATAAGAGCAGATGACAAACTGAGAATTCAATGGTGAGGATCTCACCTTGTGACTTCCCTAAAGCATGTCTACCACCTACAAAGCATGTGATGGAATATTTTCCCCTTGTGTAGATGTGGGCAGCTTCAACAACATTCAAAAAACTTCCGACACTATCCAAGGCAAAGCAGCTCGCTTAATCGACATCACATTCACCAGCTTAGAGTTCACTCCTTTCACAACCAACACACAATGGCAGCAGCATGTACCATCGTCAACAACTCAGCAAGCCTCCTTCGATAGCATCTTCCAAATTTGAGATCTATCAGACACATGGAAACACTTTGACCTCTTGGTTATTTTCCAAGCCTCACAATATAGATATATGTCACTGCTCCCTCAGTGTGGCTGGATCTTCCTCTTTAACAGCTTTTTTATGGATCTACACCATACAATCAATAATTATTGAAGAAGGCAGCTCACTAATCCCCTTTTCCAGGGCAGTCAGAGGCAGACAAAAATAATTGTCTGACCAGCAAGACGCCAAACACATGAGCAATATGTTTTTTTAAAAGCAACATCATTGAGCCAACCCTGCCTCCAGGAAAAATATCAGTGTCCAATGAGAACTGAGCACACCAGACTTCTACAGGAAACCTTGAAATTCTGAACTTTGGGTAAAATCTTCACTATAGATGTTTCTCAATTTCTGCCCCACCCGTCCATATTAACCTAATTGAACACAGGTGCTGAGTGACCAGGACCATTTTTACAAGAATGTATTTTAAGAAAAAACCGCAATGTTTTCCCTGCTGGACATATAGACTGAATGCGATATAGATTCCAAATGGAATGTGCAGTAAAAACAGTGATAATTTGTGTGTGAAACCAAAAGATGTAGGTAGGGTTATAAATGAATACTCTGAGTCAGGATTCACTTAGAAAGGAACAATGCCGGTACAGAAATCAGACAGAAGGACTGTCATATGCTTAAATTAACATCTGTAGAAAGGGGCTTCTCAATGGTCTGGCAGGTTCAAAGGATGAATATTATGAACCGGAATAAGGTAGGTAAGCTTGCACCTTGGATAGGTACCTGGGATTTTGATGTTATGGCCATTTCAGAGACATGGATAGAGCAGGGTCGGGAATGGATGTTGCAGGCTCCGGGGTTTAGATCTTTCATTAAGATCAGGGAAGGTGGTAAAAGAGGGGGAGGTGTGGCTTTGTTAGTCAAGGGCAATATAATGGTGGCTGAAAGAACTTTTGACAAGGACTCGTCTACTGAGGTGCTTTGGGCTGAGATCAGAAACAGGAGAGGAGAGGTCACACTGCTGGGAGTTTTTTTTATAGGCCCCTGCAAAGTTCCAGGGATGTGGAGGAGAGGATTAGCAAAACAATTCTGGGCAGGAGTGAAAGGAACAGGGTGGTCAATATGGGAGACTTTAACATCACTAACATTGACTGGTAATGCTATAACTCTAGTACATCAGATGGATCAGTTTTTGCCCAATGTGTGCAGGAGAGTTTCCTGACACAGTATGTTGAAGGGCCAACAAGAGGAGAGGTCACACTGGAATCTGGTACTTGGTAATGAACCAGGCCAGGTGTTTGATTTAGTGGTAGGTGAGCACTTTGGAGAGAGTGACCATAATTCGGTTACTTTTAGTTTAGCGATGGAAAGGGGTAGGAACATGCCACAGTGCAAGAGTTATAGATGGGGGAAGGGCAATTAGAATGCAATTAGGTAAGATTTAGGAGGCTTAGAATGGGGGAGCAAAATGCAGGGGATGGGGGCAATCGAAATGTGGATCTGGTTTAAGGAACAGATATTGCGTGTCATTGATAGGTATGTCCCTGTCAGGCATGGAGGAAGTGATAAGGTAAGGGAACCGTGGTTGACAAAAGAAATTGCATCTCTTGTTAAGCGGAGGAGGGTGGCTCATGTGACGATGAGACGAGATGGTTCAGATGAAGTGATGGAGAGTTACAGATTAGTTAGGAAGAATTTACAGAGAGAGTTAAGAAGAGCAAGGATGGAACATGAGCAGACATCTGCAGGTACAATAAAGGAGTACCCTGAAGGTTTCTATAGATATGTGAGGAATAAGAGGATGACTAGGGTAGGAATAGGGCCAGTCAAAGACAGAAGTGGGAAGTTGTGTGTGGACCCTGTGGAGATCAGGGAGGTACTAAATGAATATTTCTCATCTGTTTTCACTCAGGAAAAGGAGAATATGGCAGAGAAGAAGACTGAGTTATGGGCTACGAGAATTGAAAGGATTGAGGTTATTAAGGAGGAGGTGTTATCAATTCTAGAAGGTGTGAAGGTAGATAAATATCCTGGGCCAGATGGGATTTTTCTGAGGATTCTCTGGGAAGCAAGGGAGGAGGCGGCGGAGTCTTTGTCCTTGATCCTTGAGTCCTCATTGTCTATAGCTTTAGTACCAGAGGACTGGAGGATTGCAAATGTTGTGTCCTTGTTCAAGAAGAGAAGTAGCGATGACCCAGGAAATTATAGACCTGTGAGCCTTACGTCTGTTGTGGGAAAAGTTTTGGAAAGGAATATAAGAGATAGGATTTATAATCATCCAGCATGCAACAATTTGATTGGAGATAGTCAACATGGATTCGTCAAGGGCAGGCTGTGTATCACAAGCCTCAATGAGTTTTTTGAGAAGATGACCAAGCATGTGGATGAAGGTAGGGTAGTTGATGTGGTGGACATGGACTTCAGTAAAACCTTTGATAATGTTTCACATGGTAGGCTAAAGGAGAAAATACGCAGGCACAGGATTGAGGGAGTTTTAGCAGTTTGGATTAGAAACTGGCTTTCTGTAAGAAGGCAACGAGTGGTGGTTGATGTAAAATATTCAGCCTGGAGTCCGGTTACTAGTGGAGTGCCTCAAGGATCTGTTTTGGGACAACTGCTGTTTGTCATTATTATAACGACTTGGACACAGGCATAGGTGGATGGGTTAGTAAGTTTGCAGGTGATACTGAAGTCGATGGAGTGGTGGACAGTGTGGAAGAACGTTGCAGGTTGCAGGGAAATTTGGATAAACTGCAGAACATAGAACATAGAACATTAAAGCACAGTACAGGCCCTTCGGCCCTCGATGTTGTGCCGACCTGTCATACCAATCTCAAGCCCATCTCACCTACACTATTCCATCTGCGTCCATATGCTTATCCAATGACTACTTAAATGTACTTAAAGTTGGCGAATCTACTACCATTGCAGGCAAAGCGTTCCATTCCCTTACTTCTCTTTGAGTAAAGAAACTATCTCTGACATCTGTCCTATATCTTTCACCCCTCAATTTAAAGCTATGCCACCTCGTGCTCGCCGTCACCATCCTAGGAAAAAGGCTCTCCCTATCCACCCTATCTAATCCTCTGATTATTTTATAAGTCTCAATTAAGTCACCTCTCAACCTTCTTCTCTCTAACAAAAACAGCCTCAAGTCCCTCAGCCTTTCCTCTGAGATATTCCCTCCATACCAGGCAACATCCCAGTAAATCTCCACTGCACCCTTTCCAAAGCTTCCACATCCTTTTTATAATGCGGTGACCAGAACTGTACGCAATACTCCAAGAGCGGCTGCACCAGAGTTTTGTACAGCTTCACCATAACCTCTTGGTTCTGGAACTCGATCCCTCTATTAATAAAAGCTAAAACACTGTATGCCTTCTTAACAGCCCTTTCAAACTGGGTGGCAAATATCAATGATCTGTGTACATGGACACCAAGATCTCTCTGCTCATCTACACTACCAAGAATCTTAACATTAGCCATGTACGTTGCCTTCTGGTTACTCTTACCAAAGTGCATCACCTCACACTTGTCTCCATTAAACTCCATTTGCCACCTCTCAGCCCAGTTCTGCAGCTTATCTATGTCTCTCTGCAACCTACAACATACTTCGTCACTATCCACAACTCCACCGACCTTAGCGTCATCTGAAAATTTACTAACCCACCCTTCTACGCCCTCATCCAGGTCATTTATAAAAATGACAAACTGCAGTGGACCCAACACCGACCGTTGCGGTACACCACTGGTAACTGGTCTCCAGGATGACCATTTCCCATCAACTACCACCGTCTGTCTTCTTTCAGCAAGCCAATTTCTGATCCAAACTGCTATATCTCCCACAATTCCATTCCTCCACATTTTGTACAATAGCCTACTGTGGGCAACCTTATCGAATGCCTTGCTGAAATCTACATACACCACATCAACCGGTTTACTCTCATCTACCTGTTTGGTCACCTTCTCAAAGAACTCAATGAGGTTTGTGAGGCACGACCTTCCCTTCACAAAACTGCGCTGACTATCCCTAATCAATTTATTCTTTTCTCAATGATTATAAATCCTATCCCTCAGAACATTTTCCAACGCTTTACCAGCAACTGAGGTAAGGCTCACTGGTCTATAATTACCAGGGTTGTCTCGACTCCCCTTCTCGAACAGGGGAACCACATTTGCTATCATCTGGCACGATTCCTGCAGACAATGACGAGTTAAAGATCAATACCAAAGGCTCGGCAATCTCCTCCCTGGCTTCCCAGAGGATCCGAGGATAAATCTCATCTGGCCCAGACGACTTATCTATCTTCACCCTCTGTAGGATTCCTAATACCTCTTCCTTGTGAACCTCAATCCCACCTAGTCTAGTAGCCTGTATCTCAGTATTCTCCTCGATAACATTGTCATTTTCTAAAGTGAATACTGTTGAAAAATATTCGTTTAGTGCTTCCCCTCTCTCCTCTGACTCCACACACAACTTTCCACTACTATCCTTGATTGGCCCTAATCTTACTTTCATCATACTTTTATTCCTAAAATACCTATAAAAAGCCTTAGCGTTTACCCTGATCCTATCTGCCAACAACTTCTCATGTCACCTCCTGGCTCTTCTGAGCTCTCTCTTTATGTCTTTCCTGGCTATCTCGTAGCCCTCAAGCGCCCTAACTGAGCCTTCATGTCTCATCCTAACATAACCCTTCTTCTTCCTCTTGACCAGAGATTCCACCTCGTTCATAAACCATGTCTCCCGCACTCTACAGCTTCCTCCCTGCCTGACAGATACATACTTATCTCGGACACACAGGAGCTTTTATAGAACATAGAATGTAGAACATTACAGCACAGTACAGGCCCTTTGGCCCTCGATGTTGTGCCAACCTGTCATACCGACCTCAAGCCCATCTAACCTACACTATTCCATGTATGTTCGTATGCTTATCCATACATCCATATGCTTTTCCTTGAAAAAGCTCCACATTTCTAATGTGCCCATCCCCTGCAGTTTCCTTCCCCATCCTATGCTCCATAAATCTTGCCTCATCTCATTGTAATTGCCTTTCCCCCAGCTATAACTCTTGCCCAGTGGTATACACCTACCGCTTTCCATCACTAATGTAAACATAACAGAATTGTAATCGCTATCACCAAAGTGCTCACCTACTTCCAAATCTAACACCTGGTCAGGCTTATTACCCAGTCCCAAATCTAATGTGGCTTCGCCCCTTGTTGGTCTATCTACATACTGTGTCAGGAAGCCCTCCTGCACACACTGGACAAAAACTGACCCATCTATAGTACTCAAACTATCGTGTTCCCGGTCAATATTTGACAAGTTGAAGACCGCCATGACAACTAACCTGTCTCTCTCACTCCTATCGAGAATCATCATTGCTATCCTTTCCTCTACATCTCTGGAACTATTCGGAGGCCTATGGAAAACTCCCAACAGGGTGACCTCTCCTTTCCTGTTTCTAACCTCAGCCCATACTACCTCAGTTGACCAGTCCCCAAACATCCTTTCTGCAACTGTAATACTGTCCTTGACCAACAATGCCACACCTCCACCCCTTTTACCACCTTCTCTGTTCTTACTGAAACATCTAAATCCCGGACCCTGCAACAACCATTCCTGTCCCTTCTCTATCCATGTCTCCAAAATGGCCACAACATCGAAGCCCCATGTACTAACCCATGCTGCAAGATCACCCACCTTATTCCGGACGCTCCTGGTGCTCCTTTATTTTGGACCACCCTACTCTCAACCTTTTCTATATTGAAACTACAATTTTGGTTCCAAGAATTGGGCTGGAAGGTGTCAAATGGAGTTCAATGTGGATAAATGTGAGATGATTCACTTTGGGAAGAATAATAGGAAGGCAGAACACAGAGTCAATGGAAAGAGTCTTGGTAGTGTGGATGTGCAGAGGGATCTTGGTGTCCATGTACATAGATCCCTGAAATTTGCCACCCAGGTTGATAGCGCTGTTAAGAAGGCTTACGGTGTGTTAGGTTTTATTGGTAGAGGGAGAGAGTTCTGGAGCCGTGATGTCATGCTGCAACTGTACAAAATGCTAGTGTGGCCTCATTTGGAATATTGCGTGCAGTTCTGGTCACCCCAATGCAGGAAGGATGTGGAAGCATTAGAAAAGGTGCAGAGGAAATTTACCAGGATGTTGCCCAGTCTGGAGTGAAGGCCTTATGAAGAAAGGCTGGGGGACTTGGGTCTGTTCTCATTGGAGAGAAGGAGGCTAAGAGGGGATTTAATAGAGACATACAAGATGATCACAGGATTAGATAGCCTGGACAGTGAGATGTCTTTTTCCGAGGATGACGAGTTCAGCTTGTACAAGGGGGCATAGCTACAAATTGAGGGGTGATAGATTTAAGAGAGATGTCAGAGGCAGGGTCTTTACTCAGAGAGTGGTAAGGGCGTGAAATGCCCTGCCTGCCAATGTAGTTAACTCAGCCACATTAGGGGCATGTAAACAGTCCTTGGAAAAGCATATGGATGATGATAGGATAATGTAGGGGGGTGGGCTTAGATTAGTTCACAGGTCGGCACAACATCGAGGGCCGAAGGGCCTGTTCTGTGCTGTAATGTTCTATGTTCTATGTTCCATATTATCCCAGGTTGTTGTGTGAGGTAACAGAAGAAATTGCAGGGTCTTTGGCAATAATTTTCATTCCTCTGTAGCCCAAGGGAGCTGTAAGAGGCCAATGCAAAGGCCTGGTGGATGGACTATAAGGTTGGTCAGTGTGTGGTCATCTATTTGATCGGAATTACTGTAAAATGGGCTATTACTTAAATGGGGAAAAACTATAGCATGCCACTATGCCGAGGGATTTGAGTGTCCTTGTGTGTGAATCACAAAAACTTGGTTTGCAGGCAGTTAAGAAGGTAAATGGAAGTATCCAATATTGCCAGTGGATGAATTTTAATAAAGGGAGTTTATGTTGTAGCATTTTAGGATGCTTGTGATACCAAACCTGTAGTACGGTATATGGTTTTGGTCTCCTGACTTGAGAAAGAATGTACTTGGACTGGACGGGGTGCAGTGAAGGTTTACCAGGTTGATTCCAGAATTGAGGGTTGGTTTATGAGAAGGGATTGAGAAGACTGGGACATACACATTGGAATTTAGCAGAATGAGGGAGTACCGTAAAGGAACATGTAAAATTAACAGATGGAATAAATAAGATAGAAGCAGGGAGGATGTTTCCACTTGCTTCCACTTCCTAGAACTCGAGCCATAACATCAAAATAAAAGGGAACAGATTTAGGACTGGGCCACAAAGGGTTGTGTATCTGTGGAATACCCTGCCCAATGAAGCAGTTGAGGTTATCTCATTGAACAAAAACAAAGTTGTTGGAAAAGCTCAGCAGGTCTGGGACCCTTCCTCAGAACTGATGGTGGCTGGGAAAGTTTTATTTTATCTGCAGAATGTAGGGACAGTGTGGAATGTGAGTAAGCCTAAAGAGAGAGAACATTTGGGCAGACAAAGAGTTGATCTGACTAGAGGGTGAATGGTTGTTAATGGGCAGTATCAGTGACAACAGGTAGTGTGTAATGACAGGCTATGTGATAACAAAACCTGATGTATAGGGTAGGGGATTAGGACATGGGAGCGTTTAGGCCCTAAAATTAATTAACTCGATATTGAGGATGGAAGGCTGCATGGCTCCCAAGGGGAAAATGAAATTCAAAAACAAAGTTGCTAGAAAAACTCAGCAAGTCTGGCAGCATCTGTGAAGGAGAAAACAGAGTTAACGTTTTGGTTCTGCTGACCCTTCCTCAAAATTGATAGCGTCTGGGAAAACGTCAGTTTATATGGAGAAAATAGGTAGGTGGGTGGGGTAGGGAGTAAATGATAGGATAGAGCTCAAAGAGAGAGAAAGACAGTTGGACAGACAAAGGAGTTGCTAACGATCAGGCTGGGAGGGTGAATAGTTGTTAATGGGGACTGTTAGTGACTAACAACAGGAGATGTGTAATGGCAGGCTACGTGGTAACAAGGCCTGGCATTTGGGGTGGGGTGGCTGCGACGTGGGAGAGTTTAGGCCCTAAAATTATTGAACTCAATATTGAGTCCAGAGGGCTATATGGTCCCTAAGTCGAAAATGAGGTTTTGTTCCTCTAGCTTGCGTTTGGCTTCACTGGAGCACTGTCGCAAGCCAGAGACAGAGATGTTGGCCAGGGAACAGGGTGGTGCATTAAAGTGGCAGGCAACACATAGCTCAGAGTCTTTTTTGGCGAGCAGAATCTAAATGTTCTATGAAGCAGTCATCAGTTTATGATTCATTCCCCAGTGTAGAGGAGACCACATGATAAGCAGCGAATGCAGTACACTGGATTCTGGGAAGTGCCAGGTGAAGTGTTGTTTCATCTGGAAGGGATGTTTGAGTCCTTGGATACTAGGAAGGGAGGACGTAAATGGGCAGGTGTTGCACCTTCGCTGGTTTCAGGGGAAGATGCCGTAGGGCTGTGGGGAGGGGTTGGTGGTGAAGGAAGTGTGGACCAGGGTGTCCCGGAGGGTATGCTCCCTACAGAAGGCGGCAAGGGAGGGGAGGACTATATGTGTATGGTGGTGACATCTCGCTGGGGTTGGTGGAAATGGCGTGTTATGATTTTCTGCTTGTGGATGCTGATGGGATGATAGGTGAGGATAAGGGAAACCCTATCATTGTTGTGGGAGAGAAGAGAAGGGGTCAGGGCAGAAGTATGGGAGATGGGTCAGACCTGGTTGAGGGCCGTGTTGACAAAAGAGCTGGGGATTCCTCGGTTGAGGAAGAAGGTGGACATTTTGGACACTTCCTTGTTGAAGTTGGCCTCATCTGAACATAAGTAACCAAGATGGAGGAGCTGAGAAAATGGGATGGAGTCTCTACAGGAAGTGGGGTGTGTGGATGTATAGCCCAGGTAGCTGTGGGAGTCAGTGGGTTTATAATGGATATTAGTGGACAGAAATGGTGACAGAAATGTCGAGGAAGGGAAGGGAGGAGTCAGCGATAGAACAGGTGAAAGTGAGGGCAGGGTGGAAATTGGAGGTGAAATTGATGAAGTTTTCCAATTTCAGATGAGAGGGGAAGCAACACCGAAAATATCATTGATGTTTCGGAGAAAGAGTTGTGGGTGGGGGCCGGAATAGGACTGGGACAAGGAATATTCTATGTACCCCGTGAAGAGATAGGCATGACCAGGCCTCATGCTGGTATCCATGGCAACCCTCCTTACCTGAAGAAAATGAGAGGAGTTGAAAGAGAAGTTGTTGAGAGTGAGGACAAGCTGGGCCAAGCAAATGAAGGTGATGGTGGGTGGGGATGGTTCAGGTCTTTGTTCCAGGAAAAAGCGGAGAGCCCTAAGACCTTCCTGGTGAGGAATGGGCGTGTAAAGGGATTGCATGTCCATGGTAAAAAGGTGATGGCTGGAGCCAGAAAACTGGAAGTTTGAAACCGGCATAAGGTATCAGAGGAATCATGGAAATACATGTGTAGTGCTTGGACCAGGCAGAGAAGATTGAGTCAAGGTAGGAAGAGATGAGTTCTGTGGGGCACGAGTAGGTTGAATCAATGGGTCTGCCTGAACAGCCCTGTTTGTCGATTTTTGGGAGGTGGTAGAAGTGAGCTGTGCGGGGTTGGGGAATGATCAACTTGGAATTGGAGGGGGGAGAAGTGAGCTGTGCAGGGTTGGGGAACAGTCAGCTTAGAATTGGGGCGGGGAGAGGTGAGCTGTGCGGGTTTGGGGGATGATCAGCTTGGAATTGGGGAGGGGGGGAGAAGTAAGCTGTGTGGGGTTGGGGAACGATCAGCTTGGAATTGGAGGGGGGAGAAGTGAGCTGTGCAGGGTTGGGGAACGATCAGCTCGGAATTGGAGTGGGGAGAGTGAGCTGTGCGAGGTTGGGGAACGATCAGCTTGGAATTGGAGGGGGGTTCACCGAATGAAAGGAGATCAGTTACCATAGTAGGTACAATGGCCTGATGTGCCGTGGTGGGGTCATAATCCAGGGGAAGGTAGGAGGAGGTATCTGAGAGTGAGCGTGCAGCCTCTGCAAAGTAGAGGTCAGTGCACCAGACTACAACAGCACCATCTTTATCGGAAAATGAGGTGTTGTTCTTCTAGCTTATATTGAGCTTTGTTCAGGTTATCTCATTGAATATTTTTAAGGCAAAGGCGGATGGATTTTTGACCGGCAAAGGAATTAAGGGCTATGGTGAGCAAGTGTTTAAATGAAGCTGAGTCCATAAAAAGATCAGGCATCATCTTATTGAATGGTGGAACAGCCTCGATGGGCCGGATGGCCTGTCTCTGCTCCTATATCTTATGTTTTTATAAACCAGGAAACTATATTCAACAAGGTATCCCACAAAGGCTTAAGTCATAAGATTAGAGCCCAAAGTGTTGCAGATAGGATATTACATCATAGAACAGTACAGCACAGCACAGCCCTTCAATCCGTGATGCTGTGCTGAGCTATTATCCGACTAAGATCAATCTATCCTGTATACCCTATATTTTGCTATCTTTCATGTGCCTACCCAAGAGACGCTTAAATATCCCTGATGTATCTGACTCCACTACCACTGCAGGCAGTGCATTCCAAGCACCCACCACTCTCTGTATAAAGAACCTACCTCTGACATCTCCCCAGTTCCTTCATTCAATCACCTTAAGATTATGCCCCCTCATAATAGTCAATTCTGCCCTGGGGAAAAAGTCTCTGGCTGTCCACTCTATCTATGCCGTTCATTATCTTGTACACCTCTATGGAGTTAGTGCGTTTTGAGAAGATTTGTAGCTCAGGTTGAGGTTCTGGATGTGAGTTTGCTCGCTGAGCTGGAAGGTTAGTTTTCAGACGTTTCATCACCTTTTTTTTAATTTGAAAAAATATACTTCATTCATAAGATGTACAAAAAATAAAACATTTATACACCTACCCAGTCATGCAAGCCACTCCGGGTTACCCAGGGGGGACGTACACCAACTAAAGGAAAAAAACAAAGAAGAAAAACAAAACAAAGCAAAGAAAATACCCTGGCAGCCGTCACCCCGCACAGTCCCAGTTGGCCCCCTGACCAGTTGGTGAAGGCGCCAGCTGGGCCCAGTTACCAGATAGGGCCCTTTTTTCTATTCTGGACGAGGGGTTTCATACCGTGGTCTTTCCCCAACGCACCTTGGCGGCGGCTGCCCCAAGCTTTAGCGCGTCCCTCAACACTTAGTCCTGGGCCTTGGAGTGCGAGAGGTCTGCAACATTCGGCCGGGGTCAGTTCTTTCAGCTGGCAGACCAGAAAGTTGCGGGCAGACCAAAGAGTGTCTTTCACCGCATTGATGGTCCTCCAGGTGCAGTTGATGTTGGTCTCGGTGTGCGTCCCCGGAAACAGCCCATAGAGCATGGAGTCCCGCGTCACGGAGCTGCTCAGGACGAACCTCAACAAATATCATTGCATCCCCCTCCAGACCTCCTGCGCATAGGCACACTCCAGAAGGAGGTGATCGACAGTCTCGTCCCCCCCGCAGCCGCCTCGAGGGCAGCGTGCGGTGGCACAGAGATTCCGGGCATGCATAAAGGATCTCACTGGCAGAGCCCCTCTCACCGCCAGCCTAGCAATGTCCTTATTGACTTTGGCACTGGAGGCCAGTTCAAAATGGCAGCAGATGTCCAACAGTCTACTCACCGACTGACGATTGGTGCAGAAGACGGCGACTTTGTCCATGTACAGGGAGGTCTTGACCTGAAGGCCTCCGCTGCCTGGGATAATCACGCCCTTCAGGCTCACGTCCTTCCTGATGGATGCAGTGAAGGGCTCCACACAGCACACGAACAAGGCAGGAGAGAGCGGGCAGCCCTGCCTGACTCCACATCTGACGGGAAAACTGTCCGATTCCCACCCGTTGATCGAGACTGCACTAACGGTGTTGGTGTAGAGCAGCCGGATGCAATTGCGGATGCCCTCCCCGAACCCCAATTTGGAGAAGACGTCCCTCATGTAAGCATGAGAGACCCTGCCAAAGGCCTTCTCCTGGTCCAGGCTGACGAGGCAGGCGTCCACCCATCTGTCCTGTACATAGGTGATCGTATCCCTGATGAGCGCGAGGCTCTCAGTGATCTTCCTGCCTTGCACAGCACAGGTTTGGTAGGGTGAATCACCGACTCCAGGACAGACCTGACCCAGTTGGCTATGATCTTGGCCAGGATTTTGTAGCCCACGTTCAATAGTGAAATGGGACGCCAATTCTTAATTTCTTCCCTCTCCCTCTTCCTCTTGTAAGTGAGGGTGATGATGCCCTTCCTCATGGACATGCACATTTCCCCTGCCCGAAGCGCACTATCGTACACCTCCAGCAGGTCCTGGCCGACCAGGTCCCACAGAGCGGAATTCAGCTCGACCAGTAAGCCATCGCTCCCGGTAGTCCTATTCCTCTCCAAGGACTTGAGGGCTCTGGTCAGCTCGTCCAGGGATATCGGCCGGTCCAGCCACTCCCTCGTGCCGTCATCTAAGACCTCCGGGATAGACGACAGGAACGACTCAGAGGCCGTGCTGTCTGTGGGCTTCGTGTTGTACAGTCCGGCATAGAAGGATCTGCTGAACCTCAAAATGTCGGGCTGAGACGACGTCACCGAGCCGTCGTCCTCTTCAGCCGGCTAAGCACAGAGGTCTCTTTCTGCATCTTCTGAAAGAAGAAACGTGAGCACGTCTCATCCTGCTCCACGAAGCGAAACCTGGACCTGAAGATTATCCTGGAGGCCTCCGCGGCGAAGAGCGAGGCTTGCTGGCCCCTCACCTCGCGGAGGTCCTCCGTCACATCGACCCCCATCAACTGCAGAAGGAGCTGGTTCTGCACCCTTTTCTGGAGTCGCGACAGCTGTCCCCGCCTTTCTCTCGCCTTCCGAACACCCTTGAGGACAAAGAACCTCTTGATGTTCTCCTTCACCATCTCCCACCAGTCGCCCGGAGACTCAAAGAGGAGTTTCACGGTTCTCCAACCGGCGTACTCCCTCTTACGGTCCTCGATGTTCTCTGGGGTCAACAGAGTCGAGTTGAGCTTCCACGTCCCCTTGCCGGCCGGCTGGTCGTCCTGTAAGTGACAGTCGGCTAGCAGGAGGCAGTGGTCAGAGAAGAACACCGGCTCGATGCCGGTGGACCAGACTAAGAACGCCCGTGACACAAACAGGAAGTCTATCCTTGAGCAAATAGAGCCGTCTGGCCGCGACCAGGTGTACCTCTGCTGTGCTCCGTCTGCAGGGGTGCTGAAGACATAGAGCAGCTTGGCGTCCTTCACCGTGTGCATCAGGAATCTGGACATGACGTCCAGTTGACTGCCCCCACCCGCTGTACCCACGCCGGATCTTCCATCTGCATCGATGATGCAGTTGAAGTCTCCGCCTAGGATGACCGGCCTGGACGTAGCCAGCAGAGGTGGAAGCTGCTGCAGGACGGCCAATCGCTCACTCCGTACCACTGGGGCGTACACGTTGATCAGCCTCAGGGGAGCATTCCTGTAGGTGACGTCAGCCACTAGAAGGCGCCCCCCGCCCCACCACCTCCTGAACTTGAGAGATGATGAAGTTGCGCCCCCGCAGCAGAATAGCCAGGCCCGAGGAGCGACAGTCGTTACCCCCCAACCAGATCGAAGGCCCACAGGTCCAGGCGCCGGACCATTTCCCGTGCCTGCCAAGGTGCGGTATCCCGCACTCCTGCCAAAACAGGAGGTCCGCCCTGACGGTGGTCAAGTAGGCCAACGTGGACACACATCTTGCGGTTGACTTGAGCGGTTGGCTGTCCTGCACATTAATGCTCGCAACTCGTACCCCCATTGTGGGCAGTGACCGCAGTACCCTCCCCAAGTCCAAGGCCCAACCCCTCTATCTGTCCCTTCGTGCCCATTGCTCGGGCTAACTGCTGGACGATCTCCGGGCTCAGGAAACCATCCGGGCTGCCTTCCGGATGGCATCTCCCCGTCGGGGGTACAGAGGCAGGAGAGTCCAGCTCTGCATCAGGCTGGGGACGCGCTGTTTCCTCCTTCTCGCCTGGAAGTTCCGGGGGGCCCTCCAGTGCCCCAGCGGCACGTGACTGGGTGTCGGAGGGAGCCTCAGGACGCCTCCCGTCACCTGGAAGCGTGGTGCTGCTTTCCTTCTCCCTTGAGATCTTTAACTTCTGCTTCGGGCGGGCCCTCTCCAAATCCCCCTCGACAGTGGAGCACTTATAGTCCCGCTGTAGCCACCTCTTGCCGCCTGATGGTTGCGGTTTCTGGGTCCGCCGATGCACCTTCCTCCTCGCTTTCCAGACCGTCGTCCACTCCCCTGGGTCACCTGTTGCCCCCTCCATCGACTCCGGGTTGTTGGGGTGGAGCGGAGCCTGGAAGGGTGCTTTGCTGGCCTCGGGCCCATCCTGTGGGGCTTGGCCCTCCTGCACGACCTGGCCTTCCTGCACTTTAGTGGGGTCCTTGCAGGGCCCTGGTGCCTTCCTCTCCTCCAGGGGGGCTGGCCCCGCATTGTCCCTGTTGGCGACCTGGGCGTAGGTGGTCCCCCGCCGTGGGCATGCCCTATAGAGTTGACCCGCTTCCCCGCAAAGGTTGCAGATTTTCTCTTGTGGGCAATCCTTTGCAAGCTGTCCCTCCTCCCTGCAGTTTCTGCAGATGGTGGCTTTGCAGTCGGCTGCCACGTGACCTGACCTACCACAGGCATGGCAGACTTTAGGTTGCCCTGCGTAGGTCAGGTAGCCCTGGCTCCCGCCGATCGCGAAGCTGGATGGTGGGTGTACGATGTTCCCATCCACACCCATCCTCAGCGTCACCTTGACCTGCCTCTTACTGGCCCAGACGCCGAAGGTGTCCATGATGTCAGTTAGGTCCCCTTCCACCTTCACGTACCTTCCAAGGAAGGTCAGGACATCAACTGCTGGCACATGCGGGTTGTACATGTGTACAGTCACCATACGGCTCCTCTGACCGCTGTCTCGCTGTTCGTGATGCCAGCACAGAGGAGCCGTATGGTGACTGTACACATGTACAACCCGCATGTGCCAGCAGTTGATGTCCTGACCTTCCTTGGAAGGTACGTGAAGGTGAACGGGGACCTAACTGACATCATGGATGCCTTTGGCATCTGGACTAGTAAGAGGCAGGTCAAGGTGACGCTGAGGATGGGCACAGACGGGAACGTCATACACCGACCATCCAGCTTCGCGATCGGCGGGAGCAAGGGCTACCTGACCTACGCAGGGCAACCTAAAGCCTGCCATGCCTGTGGTAGGTCAGGTCACATGCTGGCCAACTGCAAAGCCACCATCTGCAGGAACTGCAGGGAGGAGGGACACCTTGCAAAGGATTGCCCAAAAGAAAAAAGCTGCAACCTTTGCGGGGAAGCGGGCCACTTCTATAGGGCATGCCCACGGTGGGGGACCACCTACGCCCAGGTCGCCGGCAGGGGCAATGCCCCCACGCCCCCCCCCCTCGACCCGGAGGAGAGGAAGGCACCAGGGCCCTGCAAGGACCTACTAATGTGCAGGAGGGCCAGGTGGTGCAGGAGGGCCCAGCCCAGCAGGATGGGCCCGATGCCAGCAAAGCACCCCTGCAGGCTCCGCTCCCCCCCTCCGCCTGCCCTCTGCTGAAAACCCGGAGTCAATGGAGGCTGCGACAGGCGACCCAGGGGAGTGGACAACGATCCGGAAAGCAAGGAGGAAGGTGCGTCGGCAGGCCCAGGAACCGCAACCATCAGGCGGGAAGAGGCAGCTACAGGGGGGCTATAAGAGCATCTCTGACGAGGGAGATTCGGAGCGGGCCCGCCCAAAGCAGAAGCTAAAGATCTCAAGGGAGAAGGAAAGCAGCACCATGCTTCCAGGTGACGGGAGGTGTCCTGAGGCTCCCTCCAACACCCAGTCACGTGCCGCTGGGGCACTGGAGGGCCTCCCGGAACTTCCAGGCGGGAAGGAGGAAACAGCGCATCCCCAGCCTGACCCAGAGCTGGACTCTCCTGCCTCCGTACCCCCGACGGGGGGATGCCACCCGGAAGGCAGCACTGATGGTTTCCTGAGCCCGGAGATCGTCCAGCAGTTAGCCCAAGCAATGGGCATGAAGGGACAGATGGAGGGGATGGATCTTGGACTTGGGGAGAGTACTGCGGTCACTGCCCACAATGGGGGTACGAGTTGTGAGCATTAATGTGCGCAGTGTCAAGTCCACTGCAAGATGTGTGTTCACGTTGGCCTACCTGACCACCGTCAAGGCGGACCTCCTGTTTTGGCAGGAGTGCGGGATACCGCACCTCAGCAGGCACGGGAAATGGTCTGACGCCTGGACCTGTGGGCCTTCGATCTGGTCGGCGGGTAACGTCTGTCGCTCCTCGGACCTGGCTATTTTGCTGCGGGGACACAACATCACCATCTCTCAAGTTCAGGAGGTGGTGAGGGGGCGCCTCCTAGTGGCTGATGTCACCTACAGGAACGCTCCCCTGAAGCTGATCAACGTGTTCGCCCCAGCGGTACGGAGTGAGCGGTTGGCCGTCCTGCAGCGGCTTCCACCCCTGCTGGCTACGTCCAGGCCGGTCATCCTAGGCGGAGACTTCAACTGCATCATCGATGCAGATGGAAGATCCGGCGTGGGGACATCGAGTGGGGGGAGTCAACTGGACGTCACGTCCAGATTCCTGATGGGCATGGTGAAGGACGCCAAGCTGCTCTATGTCTTCAGCACCCCTGCAGACGGAGTGCAGCGGAGGTACACCTGGTCGCGGCCAGGCGGGTCTATTCGCTCAAGGATAGACTTCCTGTTGGTGTCACGGGCGTTCTCGGTCAGATCCACCGGCGTCGAGCCGGTGGTCTCCTCTGACCACTGCCTCCTGCTGGCCGACTGTCACTTACCGGACAACCAGCCGGCCGGCATGGGGACGTGGAAGATCAACACGACTCTGTTGACCACAGAGAACGTCAAGGAGCTTAAGAGGGAGTACGCCGGTTGGAGAACCGTGAAACCCCTCTTTGAGTCTCCGGGCGACTGGTGGGAGACGGTGAAGGAGAACATCAAGAGGTTCTTTGTCCTCAAGGGTGTTCGGAAGGCGAGAGAAAGGCGGGGACAGCTGTCGCGACTCCAGAAAAGGGTGCAGAACCAGCTCCTTCTGCAGTTGATGGGGGTCGATGTCACAGAGGACCTCCGCGAGGTGAGGGGCCAGCAAGCCTCGCTCTTCGCCGCGGAGGCCTCCAGGATAATCTTCCGGTCCAGGTTTCGCTTCTTGGAGCAGGACGAGACGCGCTCGTGTTTCTTCTTTCAGAAGATGCACAAAGAGAGCTCTGTGCTTAGCCGTCTGAAGGAGGACGACGGCTCGGTGACGTCGTCTCTACCCGACATTTTGAGGATCAGCAGATCCTTCTATGCTGGACTGTACGACACGAGGCCCACGGACAGCACGGCCTCCGAGCCGTTCCTGTCGTCTATCACGGAGGTCTTAGACGATGGCACGAGGGAGTGGCTGGACCGGCCGATATCCCTGGATGAGCTGACCAGAGCCCTCAAGGCCAGGACCTACTGGACGTGTATGATAGTGCGCTTCAGGCAGGGGAAATGTGCAAGTCCATGAGGAAGGGCATCATCACCCTCATTTACAAGAGGAAGGGGGAGAGGGAAGGAATTAAGAATTGGCGCCCCATTTCACTATTGAACGTGGACTACAAAATCCTGGCCAAGATCATAGCCAACCGGGTCAGGTCTATCCTGGAGTCGGTGATTCACCCTGGCCAAACGTGTGCTGTGCCAGGCAGGAAGATCACTGAGAGCCTCGCGCTCATCAGGGATACGATCGCCTACGTGCAGGACAGGTGGGTGGACACCAGCCTCGTCACCTGGACCAGGAGAAGGCCTTCGACAGGGCCTCTCATGCTTACATGAGGGACGTCCTCTCCAAATTGGGGTTCGGGGAGGGCATCCGCAATTGGGTCCAGCTGCTCTACACCAGCATCGTTAGTGCAGTCTCGATCAACGGGTGGGAATCGGACAGTTTTCCCGTCAGATCTGGAGTCAGGCAGGGCTGCCCGCTCTCTCCTGCCTTGTTCGTGTGCTGTGTGGAGCCCTTCGCCGCATCCATCAGGAAGGCCGTGACTATGCCAGGCAGCAGAGGCCTTCAGTTCAAGACCTCCCTGTACATGAACGACGTCGCCGTCTTCTGCACCGATCGTCGGTCGGTGAGTAGGCTGTTGGACATCTGCGGCCAGTTTGAACTGTCCTCCGGTGCCAAAGTCAATAGGGGTAAGAGCGAGGTCATGTTCTTCAGGAACTGGGACGACCGCTCCTTCATCCCCTTCACCGTCAGGACAGACTACCTGAATGTGCTGGGTGTTTGATTCGGTGGAGCTGGGGCATGCACTAAGACTTGGGAGGAGCGTATCACCAAACTGAAGCAGAAGCTGGGCAGGTGGAGGCTCCGGTCTTTCTCCATCGCGGGTAAGAACCTGGTTGTCAGGTGCGAGGGGCTTTCGGTACTGTTGTATGTGGTGCAGGCCTGGCCTATTCCCTGGACCTGCGCCACTGCAGTCACCCGGGCCATCGTCCACTTCATTTGGGGGTCGAGGATGGACCGGGTCCGCAGGGACACCATGTACAAAGACCTGGGAAATGGGGGAAAGGGCGTACTGAACGCCACCCTCGCCCTGACGGCAACCTTTGTGTGCGGCTGCATCAAGCTGTGCATAGATCCTCAGTACGCAAACACCAAGTGTCACTACTTACTGAGGTTCTACCTGTCCCCGGTGTTGCGAAGGATGGGCCTGGCCTCGTTGCCGTGGAATGCTCCGAGTAGTTCGACCGTCCCATACCACCTGTCCTTCGTGGAGAAATTTTTGAAGGGAAACACCTTTGACCACAAGGCCGTCAGGCAGTGGTCAGCACATCGTATCCTCGAGACCCTTCGGGGAAAGGAGAGGGTGGATCCCGTCGTGTGGTTCCCCACGCAGACTGCCAAAGTCATTTGGCAGAATGCCTCATCGCCAGAACTTTCAAACAAGCACAAGGACATTGCTTAGCTGGCGGTGAGAGGGGCTCTGCCAGTGAGATCTTTTATGCATGCCCCGAATCTCTGCGCCACCACACGCTGCCCTTGAGGCGGCTGCGGGGGGGGACGAGACTGTCGATCACCTCCTTCTGGAGTGTGCCTATGCGCAGGAGGTCTGGAGGGGGATGCAGTGGTATTTGTCGAGGTTCGTCCCGAGCAGCTCCGTGACGCGGGACTCCGTGCTCTACGGGCTATTTCCCGGGACGCTCACCGAGACCAACATCAACTGCACCTGGAGGACCATCAATGCAGTGAAAGACGCCCTTTGGTCTGCCCGCAACTTGCTGGTCTGCCAGCTGAAAGAACTGACCCCAACCGAATGTTGCAGACTGGCGCATTCCAAGGTCCAGGACTACGTGCTGAGGGACGCGCTAAAGCTTGGGGCAGCCGCCACCAAGGCGTGGTGGGGAAAGACTACGGTATGAAGCCTCTCGTCCAGAATAGAAAAAAGGGCCCTATCTGGTAACTGGGCCCAGCTGGCGCCTTCCCCAACTGGTCAGGGGGCCAACTGGGACTGTGCGGCGTGACAACTGCCAGGGTATTTTCTTTGCTTTGATTTTCTTTTCTTCTTTGTTTGTTTTTTTTCCTTTAGTTGGTGTACGTACCCCCTGGGTAACCCGGAGTGGCTTGCATGACTGGGTAGGTGAATAAATATGTTTTATTTTTTGTACATCTTCTGAATAAAGTATATTTTTTCGAATAAAAAGAAAAGGTGACAAAATGTCTGAAAACTAACCTTCCAGCTCAGCGAGCAAACTCACATCCAGAACCTCTATGGAGTTTCCACTCAACCTGCTTCGCTCCACTGAGAAAACCCCTAGCTCCCTCAATCTTTTCTCATAAGACCTTCCTTCCGGTTCAGGTGGCATCCTCGTAAATCTCCTCTGTACTGTCTCAAAAGCTTCCATATCTTTCCCATAGTGAGGCAACCAGAATCGAACACAATAATCCAAGTGTGGTCTATACAGGATTTTATAGAGCTGCGGCATAACCTCATGGCTCTTAAACTCAAATCCCCTGCCAATGAAAGACTACATACCATATGCCTTCTTTACAGCCCTATCAACTTTGGTCGCAAGTTTGAGGGATCTATGGACAAGGACCCCAATATTGTTCTGTTCCTTCATGCTGTCAAGAATTCTGCCATGAACCTTGTGCATTCAAATTTGACTTTCCAAAATGAATCACCTTTCTTGGTTACATTCCATCTGCCATTTCATTGCCAAGCTCTGCAATCTGTCAATGTCTCATTGCAGCTTACAACAGCCCCCACACTCTCCATATCTCCACCAACCTTGGTGTCATCTGCAAATTTACTAACCCACATTTCTATTTCCTTGTACAAGTCATTTAAAAAGATGACAAAGAGCAGAGGCCCAAGAAGAGATCCCTGTGGATCATCACTGACCACTGACTTCCAGGCTGAATACTTTCCATCAACTACCATCCTCTGTCTTCGACTGGACAGCCAATTCTGTATCCAGACAGCCAAATTTCCCTGAATCCCATGCCTCACTTTCTGAATGAGCCTACCATGGGAACCTGATCAAATCTATTAGAATTCCTACAGTGTGGAAACGGGCTCTTTGGCCCAACAAGTCCAGACTGAACCTCAGTGCATCCCACCCAGACCCATTCCCCCTACACATCCTGAACACTACGGGCCATTTAGCATGGCCAATCCACCTAAGCTGCACATCTTTGGACTGTGGGAGGAACCCGGAACACCCGGAGGAAAATGACTTGTCAGAAACCATACAGACCACATCCACTGTTCGGCCTTCATCAATGTATTTTGTCACATCCTCAAAGAATTCAATAAGGCTTGTGAGGCACGACCTGCCCCTCTCAAGGCCATGCTGGGTATTTCCAAGCAAACTGTGCTTTTCCAAATAATCATAAATACTATCTTTCAGAATCCTCTCCAATAATTTGCCCACCACAGAAGTAAGATTGACTGGTCTGTAATTCCCAGGCTTATCTCTATTCCCATTCTTGAACAAGGGAATAATATTTGACACCTTCCTATCATCTGGTACTACCCCAGTGGACAGTGAGGACGTAAATATCATTGCCAAAGGGACAGGATTCTCTTCCCTCGCTTCCTGTACCAACCTTGGGTATATCCCGTCTGGCCCAGCCAACTTATCTATACTCATGTTTTTTCAAAATGTCTGGCACATTCTCCTTCCTAACATCAACTTATTCAAGCATATCTGCCTGTGTCATGCTCTCCTCACAATTGTCAAAGTCCCTCTCATTGGTGAATACTGAAGCCAAGTATTCAATAAGGACCTCCCCTACCTCCTTTAACTGTGAGCACAAGTTCTCTCCACCTTCCCTGATTGTCCCTCCCCTTACTGTGGCCATCCTCTTGTTCCTCACATAAGTATAGAATTCTAGGGGTTTGACTAAATCATACCCGCCAAAGTTTTCTCATGCGTCCTTCTTGCTCTCCTATGTCCATTCTTCAGTTCCTTCCCGGTTGCCTTGTAGCCCCCTAAAGCCCTGTCCGATCCTTGATTCCTCAACCACAAGTAAGCTTTCTCTTTCCTCTTGACTAGGTGTTCCACATGTCTTGTCATTCAAGGTTCCTTCACCTTACCATACCTTCCTTGCCTCAGTGGGATAAACCTATCCAGTACTCGTGCAAGTGCTCCCTAAGTGACCTCCACATGTCTGTTGTACATTTCCCTGAGAACATCTGATCCCAATTTATGCTCCACAGTTCTTGCCTAATAGCATTGTAATTCCCCTTCCCCCAATTAAATACTTTTCCATACTGTCTGCTCCTATCGCTCTCCATGGCAATAGTAAAGGTCGGGGAGTTGTGATCACTGAAATGCTCTCCTACTGAGAGATCTGACGCCTGGTTTGATTTTTTACCAAGCACCAAATCCAATATGCACCCCCCCCCCCCCTTTCTAGTCAGTCTATCTACATATTGAGTCTGAAATCCTTCCTGGACACGCTTGTCAAAATCTGCTCCATCCAAACTGTTTGCACTTAGAAGTTTCCAGTCGATATTCAGGAAGTTGAAGTCACCCATGACAACAATTCTATTACTTCTGCACCTTTCCATAATCTGCCTCTCGATCTGTTCCTCAGTCTCTCTGTTGCTATTGGTTGGGGGGGGGGGGGGGTCTATAGAAAACTCCTAATCACGTTACTGCTCCTTTCCTGTTTCTTACTTCCAACCATACTGGCTCAGTAGACAAACCCTCCTCCATGACTTCCCTTTCTGCAGCTGTGATACTCTCCCTGATTAACAATGCCAGTCCCTCACCTCTATTACCTCCCTTCATAGTTCTTTTGAAATATCTAAACCCCGGAACATCCAACAACCATTCTTGCCCCTGTGTTATCCAAGTCTCTGTAATGTCCACAACATGATCTAAGTTTGTCATTCTCATTCCTGACACTTCTTGCTTTAAAATAGACACACTTCAAACCATCGCACTGACTGCAACAATACCCTGTCAACTGTTTATCCTTCCTCACAGACTCTATTCATGCTCTATCTGCATGTATGCCAGTGACCCCACCATCTGATCTACTTCCCATCTCCCTGCCAAACTAGTTTAAACTCTCCTGAAGAGCTCTAGCAAACGCTCTGCCCAGGATATTGGTGCCCCTCCAGTTCAGGTGCAACCCGTCCTTCCTGTACAGGTCCCACATTTCCCAGAAGGTATTACAATGATCCACAAACCTGAAGCCCTCCCTCCTATACCAGCTCTGTAACCATGTGCTCAGCTACACTCACCCTCTATTCCCTCGCCTCACTAGCCCATAGCACGAGTAATAATCTTAAGATTACTTCCCTGCTCGTCCTGGTTTTTAGCTTCCAATCTATCTCCCAATATTCACTTTTCACGTTCTCATCCTGTTTCCTAGCTATGTCATTGGCCCCGATGTGTACCACAACTTCTGGATGCTCTCCCTCCCACTTAAGAATCCTGTAGACTCGATTCAAGACATTCCTGACCCTGGAACCCCAGTGGCAACATGCCATCCGGGAGTCTTGCTCGGTACCACAGAATCACCTGTTTGCTCCCCTAACCATTGAACCTCCTATCATTATTGCTCTCCTATTCTCCCCTATTTCCTTCTGAGCCACAGGACCAGGCTCAGTGTCAGAGACCTGGCCGCTATGGCTTTTCCCTGGTAGGTCATACCCCCTTAGATTATCCAAAGAGGTATACTTATTGTTGAGGGGAATGACAATAGGGGATCCCTGCACTGGATGCCTATTCCTTTTCCCATTACTGACAGTCACCCAGCTACCTTTTTCCTCTACCTTGGGTGTGACCACCTCCTTATAACTCCTCTCTATCGCCCCCTCAGCTTCCCGAATGATCTGGAGTTCATCCAGCTCCAGCTCCATTTACCTGACGCGGTCTGTGAGGAGCTGGCCCACATCATACAAGAGGAGTATGCAATTGCCCTAGCTTCCATCCCCTCTACTCTTGACTGTCAAAAGAATAAAGAAAAATATGCTTGCCTTACCAACCCTCCACAGTCTTTTTTTTTGGTTAGAGGAGGAGGATGGGTGGGAGACACTACACATGTAGTGTTTCAGGTTTAGCATTGCCCAGGTATATTAGTTCAGTTACTGGCTGCTCCCAGCTTGTGCTTTCACCTCTGCCACTGCTGCAATTAAGAATATTGAGAAACTGACATTAATATTGCCATGTGCATAGAATTAGCTAATGGTCAGGAAACAGTGTGAGTAGGGATAAGGTTGATGTTGTCAGGTCGATGACATGTAGGCATCAGGGTTCCACAGGGATCACTGCTTACAATAAATGGAAAAAGGAATCAAATGTACTGTAGCCAAATTTGCAAAAAAACAAACATGGAAGTGCTCCTGAGATGCTGCTGGGCCTGCTGTGTTCATCCAGCCTCCCATTTTATTATCATGGAAGGAAAGGCAGTTGGAAGTGGTACATAACTTAGAGAGATATTGGTAGGCTAAGCAAGTTGCAAAATGCTGGCAAATAGAGCAGAGTGTGGGAAAATATGAAGTTGGTCATTTTGGAAGGGAGGCCATAAGAACAAATTATCATTTGCTTTGAGAAAATGGTAAAACACAGGGACTTGGCTGTTCTTATTGTGCAATACAGTGCAATTACTGAAATTTTACAAGGTGCAGTGAGACCACAGCTGGAGTACTGCGAGCAGTTCAGGTGCCCTTATTTCAGGAAAGATA
Source organism: Stegostoma tigrinum (assembly GCF_030684315.1). Lineage (NCBI taxonomy): Eukaryota > Metazoa > Chordata > Chondrichthyes > Orectolobiformes > Stegostomatidae > Stegostoma > Stegostoma tigrinum. The sequence goes on along the minus strand of NC_081367.1, from coordinate 78,863,485 downwards.
TCATTTCATTTGAGGCAGTTCAGAGAAGGTTCACAGAATGATGCCCAGCATGGAGGGATTGCCCTATGAGCAAAGCCTATGAATTCTACCCATTACAAAGGGTGTTTTATATTGTTTGCTTCCATCTATCCATATGCTGACACAAGAAAATAGTACACTTCTGGCCATTTGTAGAGGTTCAGTTGTTCTGTAATAACCAGACGATGATGTGGACCAAACTGCATGCTAGTAAGTTTGAAGCTAGTTTATTTTCTGCAGGCTTGGCCTTTCCACTTCTGTTTATTCTTGAGCTTTACCGTTTTGTTTTCAGAAATGTTCAGAACAGTCAGGTGCCTGTTTTGACTACAATAGATTTGATGAACTGAAGGGCCTTCATCTGCTCTGTGGTCCACTATTAGTCCATCACAAAAAAATTCTAGGAGCGCTGCTTTTGCGAACTGAATAATAGCACAAATAGCTTTAACAAGGGAGGCCATGGCCTAGTGGTATTATCGCCGGACTGTTAACCCAGAAATCCAAATCATGTTCTTGGCACTAGGATTCAAGTCCCACCATGGCAAATGTTGGAATTTGATTTCAATAAATATCTAGAATTAAGAGTCTAACAATGACCATGAATCCATTGCCAATTATTGGAAAAACGCATCTGGTTCACTAATTTCCTTTAGGGAAGAAAACTGCCATCCTTACCTGGTCTGGCCTACATGTGACTCCAGGCCCACAGCAATGTGGTTGACTCTTAACGGCCCTCTGGGAAATTAGGGGTGGGCAATAAATGCTGCCTGGCCAGTGATGCCCTCATCCTGTGAATAAATAAAGAAAAAAATTCAAAAATAGAGACCTGAGTTGAGAACCCTCTCTGGTAACTTTGGCTTGCTTCAAGGAGAAAACTTTTGCCTGTCACCATTTATGAGATTGCATTACCTGAATACTCTACAACATCAGTTTAATTGTTTAGACTTAAATTCTATTGATTTAGCAAATTGGGTCAGTATTCTAATTGTTGGATGTGGTCAGTGTGCAGTGCTATATCACTCGCAGCTGGAGTGACTGTTACAAATTCAGCCAGGTGGACGTCATATAATATGAATGCCCTGATTGAGGCTGTTAACCTGATCTAATCAGGGACCTCTGGCTGACAGATATAAATAGGAGTGTCAGAGTCTCTGCTTTCTCAGAGAGCTCGCTGTGAGATTAGTGTCAACTACTGTGGGTGTGTAAATAAAGGGTGGCTTGGTGATGGGTTACCAGCCTTTTTGGAGCCATTTCACTGACATTGGTCCAGTAATCTTAAAAAAAAAATTCCCTGTAGTGTGTAGGCCAGGTGGGTTTGACCTGGGAAGTGTGGGGTTACAGGGATAGGGTGGTGGCTAGGTTTAGGTGGCATGTTTTTCAGGGGGTCAGTGCAGACTTGCTGTGCAGAATGGACAGCTTCTGCACTGTAGGGATTCTTTGATAAATGATCTTCAAATCCATGGACTTCACAGACAACTCAAAATTCAACAGTAATCTAGACTTTGATGTAAAATAATTACTGCTAAGTTAACATTTCAACTTCTTTGGAAAACAATTGAAAATTTGCCAGCTGACAGTAGTGATGATTCAGTACACATACTGAGCTGAAAGTATAAAAACTGTATATAATACTACACTTACTGCTGTTGCTACTTCTTGTTACTCTTCTCAGCTGTGTTGTTACAATGTGTGGCATTCAACTGTCTTGCAGCATTATCACACATCCACTACCACCACTGATGTCCATCTTTCAACTTTTCCCAGGTCAACCTATACCCTCTGTTCCTGCCACTTTGCCTTCTCATGGGGATCTCTATAACTTTTCAGCTTTGATTGCATGACCAAAGTATTGATTTTTTTTTCAAGATGTCACTTTTTTGATTTCGTTTTGGTCTGACAATTTCAAGCATGTCTTCATATATCTCACGGTCAGTGTTGAATTTTAAGCACTTGTGCTGGCATCCACATCCCAAGGGCCTCTATTTTTTTCCACAGATTTTTCCATATTGATCAGATTTCTGAGGCATGTGGGAAGGTGCATAGGATGTAAGTTTTTTTTCTCTATTGCAAGTCTGAGTAAATTATGAAGTTATGAAATTATGAAGTGGGCAGCACAGTGGCTCAGTGGTTACCACTGCTGCCTCACAGCTCCAGGGGCCCGGGTTCAATTCCAGTCTCGGGTGACTGTCTGTGTGAAGTTTGCACATTCTCCCCGTGTCTGCGTGGGTTTCCTACAGGTGCTCCGGTTTCCTCCCACAGTCCAAAGATGTGCAGGCTAGGTGGATTGGCCATGCCAAATTGCCCCTAGTGTTCAGGGATTTGTACATCAAGTGGGTTATGGGGAAATGGGTTTGGGTGGGTGCTCTTAGGGTCGGTGAGGGCTTGTTGGGCTGAAGGGCCTGTTTCCTCACTGTAGAGATTCTTTGAAGTTCAACCAATCATGACTCAATAATAGATCACACATTTAGTTTAAAGTTCTCTTTCTGGTAGTGAATCTCTGATAAGGGATTAGGTAATGTCATGAAGATTACATGATAATGCAGATTGTGTTTAGTTGTGAATGATTGAGCTGAATGACCGAGTCTTGCTTCTGTCCTAATTTGCAACTGTCCAGCATTTTCAAACATTTCTAAGTCTACAAAGATGAAAAAAAGTAGATCAAGCACATCAAAATGTCTTTGACTGTGAGATATTAGTCTCAACTTTCTTTTGGCAGGAATTGACCAATACATGTTATTAAAGAAGGTCTCAACCATGACAGTGCTGGATTAACACATTTTTGTTTTTATTTTTGTAGTCTCTAGAATATAGAACATAGAACACAGAGCAGTACAGGCCCTTCGGCCCATGATGTTGTGCATGTTCCACAGATTTTGGCAGGTTTTAAATCAGAAAGTTCATAATTTGAATGCTCCTTCAGGTGCCACTTGGTCTTGTGTTTAGACCTAGAATTCATCTGAGACAAACCAGTTAAGAACAGGTCTTCAAAGCCCTTGAGAAATATTGAGGCCTACAACATTTGCAGAGGACAAATCAGCAAGAATTGTGCATAAACATGACTAAAACTTACTTGACTGGGATTTGTCAGCTGCATTGTCAGCATTCAAGACTTCAATTCACCAACCCTCTCGCAGTTTGGACATATTTCAGTTAACTATTGAGTCACAGAAATATTGAAGCATTTAAGATAATGATGACCTGACAGCCATTGGAATCACACCTCCATGATAGTGTGGGCATTTACCACTCATAGTTAAATAAAAACAGCTTATTACATGAGATCTGATACTTCTCAACCATTTTTAATGTTAGTAATTGATCATGATAAATAATGAAGAGCATTATTGATTGAGTGAAGTACAGAAATGGTATTGAAATGTTATAAATTAGGCCATACACAGTTATATACTTTAAGGAGTGCAGTCAGTTGTCCAACCTTTGGTTCAACGTGAGTGAATCCGGGGTATGTGCTTGAAATCTACTGTACATTTATTTTGCTCAATGAGGTCTCAGGTAAACAATACTGCAGTTAAACAATATATAGACAGGCTCAAGACAGTTACCTGTTCAGCGCTCAAAGGGACAGGCTTGAACAAACAGAATGATGGATATTTCTCCATTCTCTAAAATTATCTGAAAACATGTTTTGGGATTCTTCTTGTAGCAGAAGAAAATTATGTGGTAATTTTCCAGAGCTGCTAACATTAATCTTCAGCGATTTTGGTTGCTTTTCACTGAAATGATCTTGAATTTATTCCAGGACTGCAAGATAATCCACGCCTAAGAAATCTGAAATTAGGTTTTTCACCTTACTGGTGAATTTTTACTTGAGCTTCCTCCAAGAGGCAATCTTCAACAACTTTACCTAGTTTTGTTGGAAAGAAATTGGGTATGGAATGCACATAACTTTGAATGATTCAAACTCATCTCTTGACTGTCTGACTAAGGTAAAATACTGACAGCACTTAATCTCATAATGTACGCGGATGCATTAGGTTTAATTGTACGCATATGCATACTTGCAGGATTCTTGCAATAGAAGTAGCAAGTGGAGAGTTCACTACAATTGCATTTCATGAAAAGATTTTAATTATGAGAGGAAGGTACAAGTACAACACTTGCAACATAGGCTGGGACATGCTCAAGGGTTACTATTGTGAGGCAACCCATAGTTAATTCTAATTGTTGTAGTTGTTGTCGTCATACATAATTCTGGATAGTCACCTAATTTCTCCCTTACTTCTCTCAGCAATCCAGGATGCATTCCAGTGATAATGGGAACTGCAGATGCTGGAGAATCCAAGATAATAAAGTGTGAAGCTGGATGAACACAGCAGGCCAAGCATCATCTCAGGAGCATAAAAGCTGATGTTTCAGGCCTAGACCCTTCATCAGAGCTCTGATGAAGGGTCTAGGCCTGAAATGTCAGCTTTTGTGCTCCTGAGATGTTGCTTGGCCTGCTGTGCTCATCCAGCTTCACACTTTATTATCCAGGATGCATTCCATCTGGGCCAGGCAAATTTTCTACCTGGAGTGCTACCAGGTTTTTTTTTAAGTACTTCTTTTTTATCTGTTACTATACTGTCTAGTTGTACACCACCCAAATTTCCAACTAGGCCATTGTCATTATCTTTTAATTTGGTAAAGACAGGAGCAAAGTATTCATTTAGTACCTCTGCCATATCCTTTGCTTCAATGAGCACAGCTTACTCTGGTTGTTGCTTCTGTGCTCCACCCTATCCTTCACTAATCTTTTATTGTTAATATGTGTGAAGAACATTCTACTTTGCTTTAGCATAGCCTACCTTTCTTTCCTCTTGTTTCCTTTTCCCTTCCTCATTCCAGCCTGAGCCTCTCTCCGGCATTTGAGATACTCTTCCTGATTTCTATTGCTACTTTTATTATTCAATTATGCATCATGTGTCTCCTTTTTCTTCCATAATTTCTCAAACTTGTCCTTTGTCATCCAGGACACTCTAATGATGGACATCCCATATTTCTTTCTTATGGATACCTACCTAGCTTGTAGCCTATTCATCTCTTGATTGAAATTTTCCCATTTTTCATCCACTGTTTTGTCCATCAAAAAACATTTCCAAATAACATGTATCAGTGCAACTTTTAGGCCCCTAAAATCTGCCCATTCCCACTCTGGGGTCTTCATCATTTACTGATTTTTATTCTTTATCAACTTAATATTGAGCCCTATTACGTTATGATCGCAACTTCCCAAATGCTCCTCCATTCGGACATTCTCCACTTGATCTACCTCATTTCCAAGGGCCAGATCCAGTGCAGCCCCCTCGCTAGAGTACTGAAAATTTACTGTTGCAGAGAATTCTCCTGAACACATTGCAGGATTTTCTCCCTTTCAGTGCCTGACACTCTACCTTTTTCCCAGTCTGCCCTCAGGTTATTGAGGTCACAAACTATCACAAAGCGACTTGTCCTGCAGATTTCCACAATCTGCTTATGAATTCTCCCTTCTATTTCCTCCCCACTCTTTGGATGTCTATAATTTCCCAACAAGGTCACTACTCTCTTCACTATTCGCCTCCAATGAAATAGATTCTAATTCAGGAACTCCATCTCATTCAAAGGCCAGATACTGTCTTTGACCAAAACTGCTAAAACCTCCTCCCTTTTCACCCACCCTGTGTCAACTAAAAGCCTTGTAACCATGATGTTAAGTATCCAGTCCTGTTATGAGATAACAAGGTGTAGAGCTGGATGAACACAGCAGCCAAGCAGCATCATAGGAACAGGAAAGCTAACATTTCAGGCTTAAGGCTGTGTTCATCTAGCTCCACACCTTGTTGTCTCAGATTCTCCAGCATCTGTAGTTCCTACTGTCTCTGAAACAGCCATGTTATGACTTGAGCCACTTCCCTGTCAGTGCTACAATGCCAAATCCCCCAGAGAGATTTCTGCTCCCAATTTCCCAGTTTTGTTCACTATACTCCGTGCATTTACATGCATATAATTTAACTCTGTACTTATCTCTTTCTTGCCCATGAGAAGGTGACCCTTTCTATGTTTATTACAACACTGAAGCTTCCCCTCACTTCCTTTTCCCCATTAATCACCTTCTTTCTTTTACCCTCTCTGGTATTTTAGATTTGATTTATTGTTGTCACATGCACCGAAGTCAATGAAAAGTTTCATTTTTTGTGCAGTGCAGGCAGGTTATAACATATAAGGACATACAGAGCATACAGTGATTGAGCAGAGCAAGGCATTCAAAGTTACAGCTGCACAAGAGGAGTACAAGAAGCAAGATCAACATTAAATTTAAAATTTGAAAGGGCCATCCAGCAGTTTAATAACAGTGTGGAAGAAGATATTAGTGTTTGTATTCAAGCTTTTGTGTCTTCTTCCTGACAGAACAGGTTGGAAGAGATTATGAAGGAGTGGAAGGGTAGATCAGCAAGTTCATGGAAGATCCGAAGTTGGGTCACGTGGTGGGCAGTGTGGACGGCTTTTCTCGGTTACAAATTGATTGGATGCAGAGCTGGGCTGAGAAGTGGCAGATGGAGTTTAACCCTGAAAAGTGTGAGGCTATTCATTTTGGAATGACAAACTTGAAAGCAGAATACAGGGTTTATGGAAAGATTCTTGGCAGTGTGGAGGAACAGAGGAATCTTAGCAGGAGTCTTTAATGATTTTGGCTGCTTTTCAATGATGACAAGAAATATACATGGAGTCAAGGGTGGATGTTTGGTGATGGTCTGAGCTGCGATCACAACTCTGTAGTTTCTCATGGTCCTAGGCAGAGAAGTGTCTGCGGCAACCTGTGATGTGCCAAGATTGTATGCTTTCAATGGTGAGTCTATAAAAGTTGGAGGGCGTCCTCATGGACATTACAAAAACTAGGCTCATTTGTCAACTCACATCCCTGTCTTGCAAGTTTAAATCCATCCCCAATACACTATACTCTCTCAGCTAGGAGATTAGTTCCTTTTCTGCTCAGGTGAAATCCATCTCTCCTAAATAATTTTCTCTTTTCCCAAAATTAATACCAATACCCCAAAAATCTAAACCCCTCTCTTCTGCACCACCCTTCAAGCCACGTGCTTACCTCCCTGATCTGCCTTTAACTAAATGGTGAAACTCATGGTATAAGTACAAATAACAAAAAAAATTACAGTACAGGAACAGACCCTTTGGCCCTCCAAGCCTGCGCTGATTCAGATAATCTGAACCTAACAACTATTTTCCAAGGATCTGTTTCCCTCTGCTCCCTGCCCATTCATGTATCTGTCTAGATGCATCTTAAATGACGTTCTTGTGGCAGCCTCTAACAGCTCTGCTGGCAATGTGTTTCAGGCACCCACCACCCTCTGAGTAAAGAACTTTGCATGCAGATCTCTCAAACTTTTCCCTTCTCACCTTGAAATTGTGACCCGCAGTAATTGAGTCCCCAACTCTGGGAAAAAGCTTCTTGCTATCCACCACCCTATACCCCTCATGATTTTGTAGACCTCAATCAGGTCCCACCTCAACATCGGTCTTTCTAATGTAAATAATCCTAATCAACTGAACCTCTCTTCATAGCTAGCGCCCTCCATACCAGGCAACATCGTTGTGAACCTCCTGTGCATCCTCTCCAAAGCATCCACATCCTTTTGGTAATGTGGCGACCAGAACAGTACGCAGTATTCCAAACACGATCAAACCAAAGTCCTACACAACTGTTTCAGAGGTAGAAGGGCCTGCAGATGCTGGAGAATCTGAGATAACAAACTGTAGAGCTGGATGGACACACTAGGCCAAGCAACATCAGTGGAGGAGGAAGTCTGACGTTTCGGGCCTAGACCCTTCTTCAGAAAAAATAAAGAAGGGTCTAGGCCCGAAACATCAGCCTTCCTGCTCCTCTGATGCTGCTTGGCCTGCTGTGTTCATCCAGCTCGACATCTTGTTATCTTCTATACAACTGTAACGTGACCTGCCAACTCTTGTACTCAATGCCCCATCCAATGAATGAAACCATGCCGTATTTTGGTAACTGACTTTGATGTAGGAGTGGAAGGGTGGATTAATAAGTTCATGGATGATATGAAGGTGGGTCACACTGTGGACAGTGAGAGGGCTGTTCTAGGTCACAAAGGGACATTGATAGAATGCAGAGCTGGCCTGAGAAGTGGCAGATGGAGTGTAACCCTGAAAAGTGTGAGGTTATTCATTTTGGAATGACAAACTTGAAAGCAGAATACAGGGTTAATGGAAAGATTCTTGGCAGCGTGGAGGAGCAGAGGTCAAGTATTGCGTACAGTTCTGGTCACCGCATTAAAAGAAGGATGTGGAAGCGTTGGAAAGGGTGCAGAGGAGATTTACTAGGATGTTGCCTGGTATGGAGGGAAGGTCTTACGAGGAAAGGCTGAGGGACTTGAGGCTGTTTTCGTTAGAGAGAAGAAGGTTGCGAGGTGACTTAATTGAAAGATATAAAGTAATCAGAGGGTTCGATAGGGTGTACAGGGAGAGCCTTTTTCCTAGGATGGTGATGGCGAGCACGAGGGGGCATAGCTTTAAATTGAGGGGTGAAAGATATAGGACAGATGTCAGAGATAGTTTGTTTACTCAGAGAGTAGTAAGGGAATGGAACGCTTTGCCTGCAACGGTAGTAGATTCGCCAACTTTAAGTACATTTAAGTCGTTATTGGGCAAGCATATGGACGTACATGGAATAGTGTAAGCTGGATGGGCTTAAGATCGGTATGACAGGTCAGCACAACATCGAGGGCCAAAGAGCCTGTACTGTGCTGTAATATTCTATGTTCTATATCCACCTGTATTCCCACCTTCAGGGTACAATAAACTTTAACACCTAGATCTCTCTTTGCAGCAATTTTCCCCAGGGCTTTTCCATTTACCACATAGTTTGCTCTTGGATTAGGTCTTCCAAACGCATCACCTCGGATTTGCCTGGATTGAACTCCATCTGCCATCTCTCTGCCCAACTCTCCAATCTAGCTGTATTCTGCTGCATTATCCGACAGCCCCTTTCACTATCTGCTACTCTACCAATCTTCGTGTCATCTGCAAACTTGCTAATCAGAACATCTATACCATCCTCCAGATCATTTATGTATATCACAAACAACAGTGATCCCATCACAGATCCCATGTGGAACACCACTGGTCACAGTTGTGAGTGATAATGTGAGCTGCAGATGCTGGAGAATCCAAGATAACAAAGTGTGAAGCTGGATGAACACAGCAGGCCAAGCAGCATCTCAGGAGCACAAAAGCTGACGTTTCGGGCCTAGACCCTTCATCTCTCTGATAAAGGGTCTAGGCCCGAAACGTCATCTTTTGTGCTCCTGAGATGCTGCTTGGCCTCACTGGACACAGTTCTCCAGTTTGAGAAACTCCCTTCCACTACAACTCTCTGTCTCCTGTTGCCTAGCCAGTTCTCTATCTATCTAGCCAGCACACTCTGGACCCCATGCCAGAGGTAATTTCTTTACTCAGAGAGTAGTAAGGGAATGGAAAGCTTTGCCTGCAATGGTAGTAGATTCGCCAACTTTAGGTACATTTAAGTTGTCATTGGATAAGCATATGGACGTACATGGAATAGTGTAGGTTAAATGGGCTTGAGATCGGTATGACAGATCGGCACAACATCGAGGGCCAAATGGCCTGTACTGTGCTGTAATGTTCTATTTTCTATGTGACTGCACTTTCTCCATCAGCCTACCATGGGAAACCTTATCAAATGCCTTATTGAAGTCCATGTATACGCCATCCACAGCCCTTCTCTCATCTTTCAAATTTGTCACTTCCTCAACGAATTCTATCAAGTTGGTAAGACATGACCTTCCCTGCACAAAACCATGCTGCCTATCACTAATAAGCCCATTTTCTTCCAAATTTAAATAGATCCTATCCCTCAATATCTTCTCCAACAGCTTCCCCACCACTGACATCAGGCTCACTGGTCGATAATTACCTGGATTATCCTTGCTACCCTTCTTAAACAAGAGGACAACATTAGCAGTTCTCCAGCCCTCTGGGTCCTCACCCATGCTCAAGAATGCTGCAAAGATAAGTGTTAAGGCCCCGGCTATTTCCTCTCTCGCTTCCCTCAGAAACCTGGGATAGATCCCATCCGGACCTGGGGACTTGTCCACTTTAATGCCTTTTAGGATACCCAACCCTTCCCCCTCCTTGTGCTGACTTGACCTAGAGTAGTCGAACATCTATCCCTAACCTCAACATCTGCCATGTCCCTCTCCTTGGTAAATACCGATGCAAAGTACTCATTAAGAATGTCACTCATTTTCTCTGACTCCTCGCATAACTTCCCTCCTTTGTCCTTGAGTTACCCTCTCACTCCTTATAAATGAATAAAAGGCTTTTGAATTTTCCTTCACCCTATTCCTAAAGATATTTCATGATACCTTTTAGCCCTCTTAATTCATCGTTTCAAACTGCTCCTACTTTCCCAAAATTCTTCCAAACCTTCGTCTGTTTTCATTGCCATCCACGGTTCCCTCATCTTGCCTTTACAATCCCTCGCTTCCAGATGGAAAAATTCTGTCCTGCATCCTAATCAATCTCTCTTTAAAAGCCTCCCACATATCAAACAGCTGCTTCCAATCCAATTTCCACAGCTCCTGCTGAATTTTACTATAGTTGGCCTTTCCCCAATTCAACACTCTTCCTTTGGGACCACTCTTGTCTTTGTCCATCAGTATTTTAAAACTTACAGGATTATGATCACTATTCCCAAAGCAATCCCCTACTGAAGCTTCAACCACCTGGCCCGACCCATTCCCCAACACCAGGTCCTGTCTGGCCCCTTCCCGAGTTGAACTATTAACATGCCACTCTTGAAAACCGTCCTGGATGCTCCTTACAAATTCTGCTGCATCTCAACCTCCAACGCTAAGTAAATCCCAGTCAACGTTAGGAAAATTAAAATCTCCCATCACCACCACTCTATTGCTCCTACATCTTTCCATAATCTGTCTATATATTTGTGCCTCTATCTCACTCTCACTGTTGGAAGGCCTGTAGTACAGTAATATTTCTAATATTGCTGCCTGCAAGGTTTCACATTTCAGCAAATTCCCCAGCTCCTGAAACTGATCTTAGGAGACTTCCAAGCAGACCCACCCTTTTCCGGGTTTTAATTTGAATCTGTGTCACCTCTGGGGAAAAACCACGTACAGAATCCTGCTTATAAACATAATGCATAGGGAGGGTCATGCTTTCTTGCCCAACAAGAGATGATGTTGTCACCTGGAAGACTGTTTGCCTGTGAAGGTAGCAAACTGGTTGCAGTCCGATTAAACTCTTGGGTGAACAGGTACAAAAGAACCGATCTGGTGACCTGCATTCAACTCTTTTTTTCATTCTCTGCTCACTCTTCCTGACAGAAAGTTTGTTGATGTTTCCTACTATTCCTGCAACACAATGATGATTTGGAATTAATATGAAAGGAACTGTTTCTGAAGGAAAAATTATTACTTAGCCTCTGACATACCACTTCATATGTTGTACTGCCAGGCCACATGTCGGTGGCTCAGTGGTTAGTACTGCAGCCTCACAGCACCAGGGGCCCGGGTTCGATTCCAGCCTCGGGTGACTGTGTGGAGTTTGCACATTCTCCCTGTGTCTGTGCGGGTTTCCTCCGGGTGCTCCAGTTTCCTCCCACAGTCCAAAGATGTGCAGGTCAGGTGGATTGGCCTCGCTAAATTGCCCGTAGTGTTCAGGGAGCTATAGGGGGAATGGGTCTGGGTGGGATGCTTCAAGGGGCAGTGTGGAGTTGTTGGGCTGAAGGGCCTGTTTCCTCACTGTGGAGAATCTAATCTAAATATCAGAAGAATAACACTTTGGTGCCAACAACTGCATGACAGATGTTAAGCTGCTCCATGGCAATGGAAAGACCAACTGCCCCTACTTTGATTTCTGATTTAACTGCCATTCAGATATTGAGTACAAAGGCTTAATCTACAGAAGCTTCAAAGAGGCAGGTTGCGTCTCTCAGTTTGAAAGGATTTCTATCATCACCCAAACTGTTGTCAATGTTTTGGCGCAATCTAATTTTCTGCAGCTACATGTAGGTGGCGAGAGGCTGTGCTAATAGCTTGATGAAAGCCAATATCCTTATAAGGGCTAAAACTTGGCATTTTAAGTCTTGCATTTAACCCATAACCACATATCATTGCATAAGAGCTTCTGATTACACTAAGTAGTTTCCATATTTCAACATTCTCTTGGTGTTAAGTGTGTCACTGGGCTGCCTTGGACTTCTTCAGCTGCCTAGTAAAACTCAATCACCAAGTTATGTAATAATCTCCATTAATGAACTTTAATTGCATTCTGAAATTTTTAACTTAATCCTTTGAATGACAACTGTGGGGATTTGATCTATCTCATGGGGTATTTGAGTGGAAATTAGACTCCAGTTTGACTTCAGACTCTGAGGAATGCAATTAAGAAGCATAAGCAGGATTTCTGGTCACAAAGCAATGGAAAGGAAGGAGGATACCAAAAATAAAAACAATTTATATCAGAACAGATTGAAAACTTAGATTACTTTATATGTCTGTAACTTCTACAGACTCCTGGTTTGGTCTTGATCTCGATAGGACAAAATTTTTTTCTGAATTATTTGTGTTAAACTGGTATAAGAACTTTGGGGCAACACGATACAGACTCCCCTTTGATTGCACCAAGGAACAATGTGAGATGAGGGAGAAAGAGAAAGAGAGTGCAAAGGGGTGAGACAAAGTGAGAAATAAAATCTGAGGTGAATTGAAAATAAAACTTGACTGAGTGTGCAGGCAGCCTAATGTCTTCTGCCAGCTGCAAAATTTAAAAGTTTGGAGTTGAAACCAGCCCAAATTTCAGGGATGAAAGTCTCCCTGTGAAGCAGCTGTTTACTTCTAAGAGAATTCTGGATATTTTAGCCCAATTCCTGGATTGCTACAAAATGCCTGTAGCACAGTTGATTAGATTTGATTTATTTGACCTGATTCATTTATTTTCATGTATACTTAAGTACAATGAAAGGCTTTGTTTATGAGTAGTATGGGCAGGTCATAGTAAGCAAGGACATCCAGATCACAGGGTGAAAGAAAAACTTAGACAAACACCTACAAGTTAAGTTGCATAGGATGAGCACTAGGCAAGGTCAACATTAGCAAGATGAACAACATTTGAAGTCAGAGAGGCCATTCAACAGTCTAATAACAGTCAGAAAGAAGCTGTTTTTGAACCTGCTGGTGCATCAGTTCAAGCTTTTGTATCTTCTGCCTGACGGAAGAGGTTGTCGGAGAGCATTACCGGGGTATGATGGGTCTATGATGATGTTGACTGCCTTTCTGCAGTAGCGAACCAAGTAGGTGGAGTCCATGGATGGAAAGTTAGCTTCTGTGGTTATTTGGTTGTGCACATGTGAGAAAAAGCAGCAATAGTACCTGTCTGTGCTGAAGTTTGGGGTTAGGGCATGTTCCTGCATTACAGAAAGATGTTACTTTGCATCTGATTCATAGTGTAATAAAATTGGAAGTGCTTGACACTAAAATTTAATCAAGGATTTGGAGATCAAGCAGGAAGTGGACTTGAAGTAGATTTTATTGAAAAGTGGATTAGACTTGAAGGGCTGTTTCACCTGTGGCTGTTTTATTCCCTTCCTTGCCTGTGAATGCAAAAAGAGTCTCACCACAGGACAGGAACGTGCATAAACGTGTACATTGAGGTAAAAACATGAAGGTTAAGATAACAAAATGTAGAGCTGGATGAACACAACAAGCCACGCAGCATTTTAGGAACAGGAACACTGACATTTCAGGCCTAGACCCTTCATCATATCATTTTCTGATGAAGGGTCTAGGCCCAAACCGTCAGCTTTTCTGCTCCTAAAATGTTGCTTGGCCTGCTGTGTTCATTTAGTTCTACACTTTGTTATCTTGGATTCTTCAGCATCTACAGTTCCTATTATCTCTAACACGATGGCTAACATTAGTTAATTAGCTTAAGGACATGTGCAGGACCTGGCTGGATCATTTTCATGCCCTTCACTACCAAGAATAATTTTAAAAATCAACACAAAATATTGTAAATGTTCAAAATTTGAAATAAAAGCAGAAAGTGTTAGAGAAACCCAACAGATAGAACATAGAACAGTACAGCACAGAACAGGCCCTTCAGCCCACAATGTTGTGCCGACCATTGATCCTCATGTATGCACCCTCAAATTTCTGTGACCATATACATGTCCAGCAGTCTCTTAAATGACCCCAATGACCTTGCTTCCACAACTGCTGCTGGCAATGCATTCCATGCTCTCACAACTCTCTGCATAAAGAACCTGCCTCTGACATCCCCTCTATACTTTCCACCAACCAGCTTAAAACTATGGCCCCTCGTGCTAGCCATTTCTGCCCTGGGAAATAGTCTCTGGCTATCAACTCTATCTATGCCTCTCATTATCTTGTATACCTCAATTAGGTCCCCTCTCCTCCTCCTTTTCTCCAATGAAAAGAGACCGAGCTCAGTCAACCTCTCTTCATAAGATAAGCCCTCCAGTCCAGGCAGCATCCTGGTAAACCTCCTCTGAACCCTCTCCAAAGCATCCACATCTTTCCTATAATAGGGCGCCCAGAACTGGACGCAGTATTCAGATCTGACAGCATCTTTAGACAGAGAATCAGAATTAAAGCATCACGATACTGTGTATTTCAGTGTTCTGTTTTCAAATGGTTTTGTTTTCCTGGCTTTATCTCCATAAACTTGAACTTGTTCAAACTCGCTGCCCATATACAAAATCACATTCATCCATCACCACTGTAGTTTCTGACCTTCATTCCTTCATGGTCAGGCAATCTCTTAATTTCTATATTTCCATCTTTTCTTTCAAATCCCTCAATGGCTTATCTCTCTACATCTCTAAATTCCTCCATCCCCACAAGCTCGGAGATGTCTGGGATCAGTACACTTCACACAAGCAGTTGAGGGAAAGTCCAGCCTGAGAGAGAGTGTGATACAGTAAAATTGGGGCACTGTGGGAATTAAACTGCTAAAGTCTTTTTAAAATTTTTTTTTGATGGAGGAGCAGGTCCAAAAGAATGTGATTTCACATAAACATGTTGGGCTATAACCTGGTGTCTTGTGACGCTGCTTTTTTTAATCTAATAGTCAAATTGAAAGGTTAACAAGCAGCAGATTGAGATTAATGAGGGACAATTAACAGACAATCATCTGAAGTTGATGATTACTTTTGTCTTACCAACTTGGTAGAATTTTTTGAGGAAGTGACAAAGTTGATAGATGGGAGAAGGGCTGTGGATGTCATACACATGGACTTCCGTAAGGCGTTTGATAAGGTGCCCCATGGTAGGCTGATGGAGAAAGTGAAGTTGCATAGGGTCAGGGTGTACCAGCTAGATGGACAGAGAACTGACTGGGCAACCGGAGACTGGAGAGTTAGGAGGAGCAATGGTAGATGGAGTTTAATCCAAGCACGTGCAAGGTGATGCATTTTGTAGGACCCAATTCAAAAGTGAACTATTTGATAAATGGAAAAGTCCTGGGGAAAATTGATGCACAGAGATCTGGGTGTTCAGGTCCAATGTGCCCTGAAGGTGACAACGCAGGCCAATACATTGGTCAAGAAGGCATACAGCATGCTTTCATTCATCAGACAGGGTATTGAGTACAAGAGTTGGCAGGTCATGTTACAGTTGTAAAGGACTTCGGTTCGACCACATTTAGAGTACTGTGTACAGTTCTGGTTGCCACATTGCCAAAAGGATGTGGATACTTTGGAGCGGATGCACAGGAGGTTCACCAGGATGTTGCCTGGTATGGAGGGTGCTAGCTATGAAGAGAGGTTGAGTAGATTAGGATTATTTTCATTAGAAAGACGGAGATTGAGGGGGGACCTGATTGAGGTCTACAAAATCATGAGGGGTATGGACAAGATGGATAGCAAGAAGCTTTTTCCCAGAGTGGGGGACTCAATTACTAGGGGTCATGATTTCAAGGTGAGAGAGGAAAAGTTTAAGGGAGATAAGGATCTTTACGCAGAAGGTGATGGGTACCTGGAACGCTTTGCCAGCGGAGCTGGTAGTGGGGGCACGATAGCATCATTTAAGATGTATCCAGACAGATACATGAATGGGCAGGGAGCAAAGGGATACAGATCCTTGGAAAACAGGCAACACGTTTAGATAGAGGATCTGGATCTGCGCAGGCTTGGAGGGTGGAAGGGCCTGTTCCTGTGCTGTAATTTTCTTTGTTCTTTGTTAATCCCATCTTCATGCACACAGCACTGCAGTTTCCAGCTCTTAAGGTGTAGATCCACGCAATTTTAAAATGAAGTTAGGTGTCTCCACCACCAACACAGGCGAAGAATTCCAGACACCCACCACCTTCTGTTTAACAGCTCTTTGTCTTAACCCTTCTAATCCTTCTGCCACTTAGCTTGAAGCTATGACCCTTGGTTTTTGAAATCCCTGCCATGGGAAACAGATTCTTTCTGTCTACTCTAACTCTCCCCGTCAAATTTTTATAAACCCCAATCATACCTTCTCAGTTGCAAGGAAAACAACCCAAGCTTTCCAATCTCTTCTCATAGCTGCAATTCTCCAACTCTGACAACATTCTTGTAAACCTTCTCTGCACTTTCTTCGGAGCAATTTTTTTTTCCCTGTAATATGGTGGCCCGAACAGCACATAATATTCCAGCTAGGACCTTACCAGCAGGTTATAGAGTTTTATCACCATTCCCCTAATTTTTATACTTGATGCCTCTGCCAATGAAGAAGGGCATCCTGTATTTCATATTTCATATGGTCAAAAATCATATGACACCAGGTTATAATTTGACAGGTTTATTTGACACAAGCTTTCGGAGCCTCACTCTTTCTTCAGGTGGTACCAGATGCAAAATTTATAAACAACAGATTAAAGGGTCATGGAACTGATATGAATATATTGAATAAACCTAAGACAGCTGTTAAATCTTTAATCAGCTAGAAAGGAAATTCAGGTTTCAATTGATTAAAATGCAAACCCCAGAATTTCTTTCAAGTCACTGCCCCAAGATAATTAAAGGTTTTATCAGTATACCAGAGATGACATCTCAGGTCAAGCAATACATTTTACTTGTGGGGCCTTGTTTAGAATTCATTGTTTGTAATAACAGGATACGATGTTCAACTCATGCCACAGCGAAAAACTATAATGACCTCCATAATGGCTTCCCGGGAGTGGAGAAACGACACCATATTCTTCACAGCCCCTCAACACATTATCGATGATGATGAGCACCTCGCCACAATCTTCCCTCCGCCTCACCTTCAAACAACCGCCAATCCTTAAACAGACTATTGTTCGCAGCAAACTACCCAGCCTTCAGAACAACATCGACCACAGTACTATACAACCCTGTCATGGTAACTTCTGCAAGATGTGTCAGATCATCAACATGGACACTACCATCACACGGCAGATGCTCGTATAACTTGGCCAACGTTGTCTATCCCATATGCTGCAGGCAAGGATACCCCGAGGCATGGGTATTGGCAAAACCATGCAGACACAATGACAACGGATGAATGGACACTGCGCAACAATGGCCAAACAGGGGTGTTCCTTCCCAGTGGAGGAACACTTCAGCAGGTCAAGGACAACTGGTCTTGAAGCTTCGGGAAGACTTCAGGATACACAACAACACGGAGTTACCAAACAGAGGCTGATATGCAAGTTCGTGGCCCATGAGGAAAGCCTCAACCCGGATCTTGGGCTCATGTCATACTATACACTCCACCGCACTATATGCTCTTTCATACGGATTCACACTCACACTCACACTCTTACTCACACTCACACTCTGTCTCTCTCCTGATACATTCTATTTTGTCCAAAAAGTACATAATTTGTAGACACAGTCAGTCAATGAGGCATTTAATAAATTTCTATTTTGTAAGTAAAACCAGTCTGATTCTATGTTAAAACACAGACATATTCTAAACAAGGTCTAGGCCTGAAACATCAACTTACTTGCTTTTAAGATGCTGCTTGACCTGCTGTTTTCATCCAGCACTACACCTTGTTATCTCGGATTCTCCAGCATCTGCAGTTCCTATTATCTCTCATAACTAAAATGCATTGTCTCACCTGAGGTGTCTCCCCTGCTATACTATTAAAACCTTTAGTTATCCTGAGGCAGTGACTTGAATGAAATTCTGGGATTTGCATATTAATCAATCAAAACCTGCATCTCCTTTCTAATTTAGTAAAGATTTAACAGCTATCTTAGGTTTGTTCAATACATTCACGTTAATTCAATTTTAGTTTAGGTCTTTTAGTTATAAATTCTGTGTCTGATGCCACCTCTCTCATTACCGCCTGAAGAAGGAACGAATCATTTCCACATCATATTCCATACAAGAGCATTTCTTCTAATCCTATCTGCCTGTACTGCTTCCTTTGGGGACCTGGGCGCTGGCACGCCAAGATCTGTCACCTCATCACCCCGTCTTAGTATGTTCCAATTTATTGTGCATTCTCTTTTACTGTTTGACCTCCTTAAATGCTTTACTTCACATTTAGCAGAGTTGAACTCCACCTGCCACTTTCTTGCCCTCTCCATCAACCCATCTATATCATTTTGAAGGTTACAGCTATCCCTTATACTATCCACTACATGACCAACTTTTGTACAATTTTCAAATTTCCCAATTGTGACACTCATGTTCAAGGCGAAATCATTAATGCATTTTGGGCCGAAGGTCCTGTACTGTGCTGTACTTTTCTATGTTCTATGATTTTATGTTCTAAAATAAACAGCAGTGGTTCCCCATAATGAGCCCTGCAGAACACCATTTGAAACAGCTCTCCAGTCACAAGGGCAGCTATCAACAATTACCTTTTGGCTCCTGTTAATCATCCAGCTTTGGATCCAATTCAACACATTACCCTGTATCCCAATGACCAGTCTGCTCTTTGCGGCCTTGCCAAATGGCTTACTAAAATCCATGCAGAACACATCTGCTGTTCTGCCCTCGTCGATCCTCCTTTTCCTTCCCTCAGAGCTCTGTCAACTTTTTGTTGC